>NC_141078.1:18155700-18358200 GCF_041138505.1 Cibotium barometz
GAACGTATCCTTCCATCACAAGGTCATTTCTAATTTACTAGTGGCTCAAGCCACAGATGCTTGTGTGACCAACCTTACACTATCACAAAAAAATAAAACTTGCACAAGACAATTGAAAAACCTTAATAAGACAGTGAGGCAAAAAACTTGAAATTGTATTTACTTCAATCCAAGATTACATATCCAGTGGTTATGATAGCTACACAGCCAGGGAAAGTAATTTCTCTACAAAGAAAAGATCGTTCTACCTTTTGCGCGCTACTCTTCCATTGATTATCAAAGCAAAATCACCACTCAGTGAGAATCGAAGAACTAAGTAGTCACGTAAGTTGGCAAGGGGTCAGTCATCATTCACAGCAACATCTTCTACATCCCCACCTTGCATGGATATATGTAGCACAACCTGTTTTGTAGAGGTCGTGTCAGAGTCTAACGCCTCCCATTCTCCATTTGTAAGCTTCCATCGCCTGTAAGTAAACGCAATGGACAACTCTTGCTTGGCAATATGGTAGCGCATCACAACCTTCTCAACTATTACTCCGCATCTGATGGTGTCTCCATTGTGTTGAACAACTTTTTTATCCCATGCAGGTGATAAGAAACAAGTGAGAGCTCTCTCTCCCTTTGCAATCCATAAAGTTGGGGTGCGATGTGTGTCACTTGTACGGAATAGGTACACAAAGAGGTGTAGAGGTATGAAGCAGGTTATGGTTGCTTTGTGAGATCCATATGTGCACTTCATAGCATTTTGCACCTTGCTTTCGATCTGCAAACAAGCCATGGCCACTGAAGCATTGTCTGGAATTGGCCATTCAATAGATGTGAGAGTTGGTGTAGGTTCTGGAACTAATTTTCCAGTACCATTTGCTGTCGTGGGAACCACATATGTATCCTCATAGAAGAAGATGTTTCGTGCAAGAAGTGCAGCTGGACACCCTCCAAAGATTAAACTACCAAGCTCCACATGGTATGCTTCAAAGGTTCCTGAAATTGCCTCCATAGGCTCCCACTCACCAAAGTTTGAGGGAAAAATATCTACACAGAGGAACCCAAGAACAATCAAAGCAGTGCTCAGTATACCATTATTAGCAGACAATTGATTTAAAAACAAGAATATAAAGTGGTGAAATGACTTACAATTTGCAGGAAATCATTGACGTTGGTCATGGTCTGCTAGTGTCAGCTCTGTTGCCTTGTAAACATGTTGGACCTTGGCTAGCTTTTTTCCATCACGATCTTGTTTGAGCTCCAATATCCACCCTTTCCAATGGTGACTTTGTATATCAAGGTATTGCTTTGACACCTTGTGGGTTCCTCTTGTACTAGGCTGCATCGTAATCCAATTTCACTTCTCGTACTGTTTGATGTTCCAGTGCCCATCCTCATCTTGACCACCACTGCTACAAGAGAGAGATTGAATACTGATCGGAGGCCTTCGATCTTTAGAAGAAGACATCAGATGTATATATTAGGGAGATTATAAACCTTGATGGCAAAGGGAAAATAGAATGGTGAGGAAAAAACTTAGACTAGGGAGATGTACATAAGAGAAGGAGTTGTAGAGCAAGTTCCAAGGACTTGGCTGTGCTATTACTGCACTTTGAAAGAGGATATTAGAGGGGGTGAGAGGAGACAATGAGTAAGATTATGAGAGCCAAAGCATTTGCAACTCAAGCTTCCATAAAAGGAGGTTGGACAAGGTAGAAGGATGAAGTAAGGAAATGTAAGTGAGGATCAAACTTCCATAGCTTCTGAGAGGAGGTTGCAGATCAAGCTTCCATAGCTATAGATCTAGGTTTGTGAGTGAAGAGAGAGGTAGATCAAGAGGTAGATAGCTAAAACAAGTAGTCTAGAGAGTGAAAACGCCCTGCTATGAGAAAGGGGGAAGAGAGAGTGTTTTGGAGGGAAGATGGGAGAGAGGGATAGTGGAAAGTGAAGAAGGGGAATGTGCATTGAATGCAAGACAATGATGGGAGCTCGTTTTTGGGCCTCTATCACTTTAGAGACCTTACTTAATGATGGCTGTAGCTATCCTTTTCTATAAAAAATAGAGGAAAAATTCATATATATATAAATTTTTTGATTTTTAGGTGATTTTAAAAATTAAAAAAGAGCCTATTTAGCCTATTATTCTAAGTTTGACCACTACCTTCTAGGCTCTTACAAACCATTGGTTTCAGTCCACATGTAATCTCCCTATTTGTCTATTTCTTAATCACCTCCATTAGGCAATGGCAAATAAAAGGGCCCAAAAAGACTCCATTGAGTTCCTAATGTTTAGAATGTGTTTTTGCAAATCCTTCATGTAATATCCTAACATGTCCTTATAAGTATCCAATTGAACTTGCTTGAGAGTCTTGCACTCACAATTTCACCAACATTAGGTGAAATATAGACTCTCATTTTGTACCTTACGGATTTCTACACTTCCTTTCTTTAGAAAAATGGGCTCATGGGGTGAAATTTTTACAAATCAAATCAAAAGTTGGCAGAAATTGCACATTTAGCATGTTACTAATGATGTGGTATGTTACCAAGACCTTTCCAATGATATGTAGTATGATGAAAAATTTTGATTATTCAAGAAGTCCCCAAATTGAAGATGACATGGCATGTTACTGATGATATGGTATGTAACTTGCCATGTCATTACCAATTTGGGGACTTCTTGAATAATAAAAATTTTTCATCATGTTATATATCATTGGAAAGGTCTCGATGAGTAGATTCCAAATGTGTAATCTCCGTCGACTTTTGATATGATTTGTAAAAAATTTACCATGAGCCCATTTTTCTAGAGAGAGAGGAGATGTAAAAATCTTTAAGGAGCAAAAATGAGAGTCCATATTTCGCCTAATGGAGGCTTTGCAACATTTTAAGCTATATATTTTTTAATTAACTTACTGACACTAATCAACGATGAAGCCATAATTCTAACCACCATTTGAAAGTGTACAATGATTTGTAGTTCCTCGCTTCTCTAATGCAAACTATTCACTAATGCATTGAGTTTTAATAAATTCTACCAAAATGTTATGTCGAGGTCCTCGCTATACCAACCATAATAGTAAGTGACAACTCTAATATTTTCTAGGCTTTAGTCCCTTTGTTGTGCACAGTAGGCTTTGACACAGCCCTTTGTTCATTTGAGAACCATACGAACGCATAAATGCATGCATGTCACGCAAAGCCACAATGCATTTAACATAATAGTAACAACATGATACTAAAAGAAAATGTGAACAACATGCTTTGTTTTTAACCATGTGTAGATTTGTCACGTTCTTTGATACCTTTGGAGGTGTTATTAGCCTAGGGAAACTAGCATTAGCTTTGCCCCTTGGTTTAGAGAGACCAAGACTACCATCACTATGTTTTATTATATAAGGGACATAGTAGAAGTAGATGATCTATGAGTTTGGACACCAAAACCATGGTCATGCCTAGTAATAGGTAGAACAATAGCAAGACTAGGCATGGCCACATATATCCTAGAAGTTTGAACACGAGAAGGTTGCACAGTCCTGGGAATGTAATCGAGAGCAGGATCACGAGGTGTCTCATAATGTCTTGGATGATGACACTTGTCAAGTCCATAAAGGGAGGTTGTTTCGAAGCCATGAACAGGACGAGACAGCACAGACAGAAACCCTCATACCCAGAGCATACAACACAAGTCATTTATAGTTGAGAAAACACATGCAAATCATAACAAGACAACAACACAACCCTAAGAACACAAACGTGTAATGAGTAAACTTGGGAAGCACCATCAATCTTACAAGCATACTGTCCATCATAACCACTATGCACCCAATATTGAATATAGCATCCTAACAAGGATAGGTGGGCCAACCCTAACAAGAGCCACAAGAGAAAGGATGGAGCGAGAAAAAATGGAAAGGATAAGAGGTCGAAATTACCTGGCTAGCTGTGCAGATAAGGACCACTTACCATAGCCTTGGATGAACACCACAATCGTATATCACCACAAGGTATAAATTTAGTCACCCTACTAATCCCTTTGTCCAAAACTAGTCAAACCATTGTATAGTCATGCAGATGAAGTTGAACAATGAAACAAGGATAGCCTACTCCCCAACACCTTAACCATGAGAGCTGGAAAACCCTAACCACCCGCAAACCCTAAATAAAACAAATGATAGAAAGGATCCACAACGAGAAAATGGCAAAACCCTAACAAGACCAGTAAGAGAAAGGATGCAATGAGCAAAAAATGGAAAGGAGAAGAGGCCAAAATTACTTGGCCAGTTGTACACACTCATGCGACATGCTCCCCGTAGTCATGCAGATGAAGGCCACTCACCATAGTTGTGAACGAACACCAACAAGGAGGCATGATCATATGTCACACCCATGCATACATTTACTCACCCACTACTCCCACTAACCCCACCTACTAACCCTTTTCTCTCCACTTATTACACTTTTCCCGAATGTTTGAGACCACCTATTCAGCCCAAGGTTTTGTCCACCACCATGAAATACATGAATATTTCCAAGAAATTAATTTTAAAAAATGATGTTGGATACCTTATCACTTTTCTCTATTAAGTACTTAATGTCTCTATTACAAAAATAAAAGAAATTAAAAAATAGTTAGCTTGACTTTTGATTATTTTCATTCCATCTTTACTACATAAAAAGACTATAATACATAATACATGATTATTTTTTAATGTTTGGTGTTTATTACATTTAAAAAATACATAATAAATGAAAAAACATTCACTAAATCACCTTAAACTTAAGATTCTAGACAACCTTAAATATTCTTTAAAAAACATAACAAAACTTAATTTTAAAAATGATATAGTTTAGTCCACAAACTCCATTGAAAAAAAATACAGTCACTAATCACTTAAAAAATTATGAACATGAAAAATTTATAGGTTAACAAAAAATATATATTTATATTACTCCAAAAATGATTTCTTTTCCTTTATATTTCATCACAAAAGACCATTTATACATACGATGAATACATATATACAAAAAACCTAGCATCATGTCTACATTCAAAAAATGATAACGTCTTTGGTCTTGGGTTGTATTTAGAGGTACAAAATCATGGCCTTTGTTGATAACGATGCATTCTAAACTGATCTATACTTGTCAGAAAATGATCACATCTTTGGTCTTGGGTTGCATTGAGAGGTACAAAATCATGGCCTTCGTGGATAACAATGCATTCCAAATTGTTCAATACTTGTCATAAAGATTCATATTGGCATAACTTGTTATATATTTATGGTAGTACTACAATGAGGCCATGTAGTTATGCCATGTCCACTTTTATTCCACTGGGTTTTTTCCCATGGCCATCTAGGTGTGGGGGCTAGCTAGTATATAACCATTATTTAGGGTTGCTCATTTGGATTTTCAAAAGTTTTATATCTCTGCTCTCAAACACTTGCATGAATTGCATATGATCAATGGTTAGCTCTGCTCATTGTTGTCCATCATTAACGTCGTTAAATCATTGTCAACTCATCGCTTCTTTGTAGTCTCAACATGTTGAGGGTAGGTCATTAACTCCATCACCTATTGTACGTTTGACATGTGGTGGTAGATAACTTCTGCAATCATCAGCTCCACTACTGCAATCACCGACCAAGGCTAGATCAATTGCCCAATCCTACTTTTACAATCGTTTACGATCAGGTTTATAATCGCCTGATTTCTACACCAGTTCAATT
This sequence comes from Cibotium barometz, assembly GCF_041138505.1. Lineage (NCBI taxonomy): Eukaryota > Viridiplantae > Streptophyta > Polypodiopsida > Cyatheales > Cibotiaceae > Cibotium > Cibotium barometz. The sequence goes on from NC_141078.1 coordinate 18,161,421, forward strand.
GATGACCTAACTTTTACAATCAATCGATTTAACTGCATAAATTGTGATAACTGATCCAATGAAGATAAATTAGATTAGTCAAATTACTCCCTTTGGAGTTTTATAGTAAAAAATGTCCTTTAAGGGATTATGGGGTCTTGTCAATGGTGACGAGCCTCATCCTTGCACAATTTCTCCTACCACTTCTCCATTGGGTTAGGGTCAATAGACCCATACACATTCACAAGCTATTGATTAAAGAAGATGGGATTCTAATGATGCATAAGCTTTGTCTGTCAAAAGGTCTATTGTGCCGCATATCCATTCTTGTAAAACTTCTAAACTTGCTTGGTACATTTTACAGACTATGTATAATGTTAAAAATGATGTACAAGTTACTTTTCTTAATAAAAAATAACTTGATAATGAGAAAATGCAAGAGAAGGGATCCATGAATAAACACTTAACCAAATTATAGGACTTAAGAGAACAACTTCTTGACATTGATGAGATCATTCGCGAGACAAGGAAATGGTTAACATCACCCTTAGCTCTTTGCAGGATTCTTATCTAGGTTCCAATACTTCTCTCCGGTTTTCTTTAAAAAGAGGCCTTACCTACCAAGATCTTGTTTGCTTCTTATTACAGAGAGGAGTAGTCTAGAATGAATACATTTGGGTGAAATCATGAAAGGGTGTATATACTATTGGCAAAAGGGTGTACTATACTATTTGTGTATTCTAGGATGAAAATAAAAAAAAATTGCATGTAAGGTGAAAGCGTGTGAATGTCTTTTTCCAAAAATTCATGTTCCATTAATGTCTTTTCCTAAAAATCCATGTTTTATCAACCCCTATTAGTTTTAAGGTTTTCTCATATTTCATGTCAGTCTGTGCTTTCCCCATATCCCTCCAGCTTTTTAAATTTTGAACTTTATGCAAATTTCCCTCTAGCCTAGTGTTTCTAGAGTTTAGAGAATTTTTGTCTGCAGACAATAGGCAGACTCTTCTTTGCATACTTTGTGCTAGAGGAAGTTGCCTAGCTATGTCCTACTTCTCCAACTCTGCTACCCAGATACTCCAAACATGTTGACTCTCTCTCTCTCTCTCTCTCTCTCTCTCTCTCTCTCTCTCTCTCACGCACTGGCTTATTTGAATGTATGAACAAATAGGTGTTGCAGTATGTCGACCCTAAAAAAATCTGCACATCAAAGGGCTTGAAGGGAAAAAGCTCATGTTCATTCTAGCCTAACAATTTCCATAGGAAATAAACTCAATTGAAACTTCTTTCTTTGAGCTAAATTTTATATATATCCACAAATGAAGTAGTGGGATGATCGACACATGGGGTGACCCAGATAAGGCTAGCCAACAACACAACTGTCACATATCAATAGTCTGGGAGGGTTGCTCGAAGGAGGAGTTCATGTAGTTGTATGATGTCAGGATCTACCACTCAAGGACAATATTGAATAACAAAGTGGGCACAGTACTCTCCCGTGCCTTTATGACATATAAGCAAGGGATAGAGGGAGACTGGGATGACTTTGATAGAGATTTGATGGAAATTAGCCAAGATAGTTCAGGAGTGAAAGAGGAGTAGGATGTTATCCACACCATAGGGCCGGTGGGAAAAAGTTAGTTTCAAACTAGTGCATCTGAGGAGCAACATATAATCATGTCAAGTTGGAAGCAACTTGAGAGTAGAAAATGCAGCTTTGAAGATAGAGCTTGAGGCTACAAAAACTATAGAGTTGGATGTATGGAAGAAAGTGGCCTCAGTATAGTTCACATCAGAGGGTCAAAAATAAGATTCATAATGCTTAGTAGACCTCAAGTGCCACAAGAGCAGCAATGCAACTGAAATTGATGAATGACTTGGCTGGCTTCAAGGCAGAATTGAAAACTGATAATGATAGCCTAGACTAAGCTACAAGAGACCGTGTGTGCACTGAAGAGGATCTAGACGACACAATCGGATCTACATCAAATTACAATCCAAGCCCTCAAGCCACGTGGCCTACGAGTGATGGTTCATGCACCAATCAAACATCCTACTTCTATGACAAACATTATTGTTAAGATAGATAGGTAAGAATTTGAATGTGTCTAATATTTTTCTTGTGTGTAATATATGTCCTAAGTTGGTAGAAGATTTAAATAGTGAACATGTGTAATGTATGACATGTGCATGTTATGTGGGCTTGGCTTTTCTAGGGAGACATTGGATGTGCTTGTCACTCCATGTCCCCACACATACTATATTCTTTGTGCAACAGTGCACTGTTCAGATAGCCTTCCATGTTGTGCACCATTTTGTGCAGCAAATCATGTACCAGAAGTATGGGTGGCTTCCTTGGGGTTCCATAAAGGTGAGCACTTGTAATTTTCTTTTTCTAAGAAGTTACTTGTACTATGTACCACAATGCTAGATAGTACCACAGTGCTGAATAGTACTATGCTATTACTATATACCATTGCATATAATACTATTTAGTACTATTGAGTAACACTTTATATATACTAAAATAGATAGTACTATGACAATACTATCTAGCACTATTGAGTAACACTTTATATATACTAAAATAGATAGTACTATGACAATACTATCTAGCACAACCTAGGACTATTTAGTACTATTGAGTAGCCTTGACCTTGAGGTACTTTGTGGTATGACAATGCAAAGACAACATTAACAGGGCACCCACTGTGGCTCAAGAAGTCAGTAGTCCTAGTAATAAAATGATAGTACTCAGGTAACATTCCTAGGTAGTACTCAAATAGTACCACAGTATCTAGATACTGTGGTACTCAAATAGTACCACAGTATCTAGATAGTATAGTAATGTGGTGCTATATTATGGTAGTAGTACTATTTGAGTACTACCACAGTCCTAGTAACATAGTATCTAGATACTGTAGTACTCAAATAGTAACATAGTATCTAGATACTATCTAAATACTATCTCAAATAGTACCACAGTATCTAGATAGTATAGTAATGTGGTGCTATATTATGGTAGTAGTACTATTTGAGTACTACCACAGTCCTAGGTAGTACTCAAATAGTAACATAGTATTTAGATAGTATCTAGATACTATTGTGGGGCTATATGGCAATAGTACTCAAATAGTAACACAGTATTTAGATAGTATTGTGGGGCTATATGGCAATAGTACTACCATAGTCCTGAGTAGTACTCAAATAGTAACACAATATTTAGATAGTATTGTGGTGCTATATGGCAATACTACTATTTGAGTACTACAGTTGAGTACTACCTAAGACTGTGGTACTATTTGAGTGCTATATATTTTAGCACTATCAATAGCATTGTGGTGCTATATTATAATAGTACTATCTGAGTACTATTTAGTACTTTTGATTAACACTTTGGTGATGTGGTGGCCTGAGTACTTTTGAGTACTACTGTTTAGTACTATCTTCCTCTTATTTTAGTACTATTGTAGCACTTTGGTGCTGTGGCCTAACTAATTGGCAGTTGCACTATTTAGTACTACGTGAGTGTTATTTGGTACTATTGATTAGTAGTTTGGTGTTGTAGCCTAACAATTTGACACTAGTACTCTCTAGTACTTAGTCTTATTTTAGTACCATTGAGTATGGCACTCTATTGCTATAGCCTAACTAATTGGTAGTAGTTCTATTTAGTACTATGTGAGTACTATTGATCAGTTTTGCATTATAATGCCTAACAATTTGGTAGTACTACTATGTGAGTATTAAATAGTAGCCTAACAATTTATACTATGCATCCCTTGTGTTGTGTTTTCTTCCAAGAGGTAGAGATGTTTTATGTCTGGGATTTATACTATTTGGTGGTAAAGTTTGCAGGTGCATCTTTGCCTACACTCTCTAAGGAGAAGCCTAAAAGTATCCTGGGAAAAAGTGCATCATGCGACCATTCAAATTTGATGATTCCATGTGGTTTTGTGGTTGTGGCTGATTTCAAGAAAGAATTGCAAGGGGGAGCACTTGCATCATGTGGAAAGTCCCACAACAAGAACAAGATTGATGAGAAGGAACTCAATGAGAAGAAGGTCAAGGAGAAGGACGTCAATGACAAGGAGGACAATAGGTATGATGAGGATGAGGTGCTAGAGAGGGTAAAGAGGTAGCAAGAGTAAAGAGAATGTGGGGGAGAGGGAGAGCTTCAAACCCTAGCAAGCAAACACACACACACACAAGAGAAAACAAGACACAAGAGAGAGATGGATGGCTGAATTTTCTTCTATCTTCTTCTTCTCTACTCAACCAACATAACATAAAGATAAGAGTACACACTATATGGGTTAGTACTACTCAACTACTACAACATACAGGGAACCCGACTAAATGAGTTGGCGCTATAACTATGCCAGTCTCTAGTAATCCAAAATGACTGTCACATAGCCTGTCATCCCACTGGCCACATATCACCCATAATCTCACCAACCATGCCAGTGGTATAGATGCGGAAGCTATCACCCAGGTGGGTCATCAATGTCTGCCGTAGCACTAGTTGAGCTCGATATCTCAACACTCCCCCTCGAGCTCAACTCCACACACTGCACTCCAAGTGAGCTCCTAAACCTGTGGAGCTTCTCTGTGCAATGTCTTCATGAAGATGTTAGCCACCTAATCCTATACCAGATCTACATCTCCTGCTCTAGAACCTTCTCCCTCACAAAGTGATAATGCACCTCAATGTGCTTCATTCTAGCATGATATACTGGGGGTTACTGGCCAACTGTATGCTGCTCATGTTGTCACAATATATGACAACTGCCCTATCCACGGGCTCTCCCATGTAACCAAGTAGCTTCTGAAACCAAGCTACCTCACAAGCTGCCATAGCAACACCCCCCCTATACTCTACCTCTGTACTCGACAAGGCAACTGTTAGCTACTTCTTACTGCTCCAACTCACAGCAACACTCCCAAATGAGAACATAAAACCATTGGTAGATCTCATGTCTACAATACTACCAGCCCAATCAGCATCTGTGTACCCATGCAACTGTATCTTGGTACCAACCTCATAGAAAATTCCGTAATCACCTGTGGACTTTATGTACCCGAGGATCCGTCTAGCCGCATCCAAGTGTGGTTTCCTAGGGGCCTACATAAACTGACTCACAAGTCCAACAACATAGCTCAAGTCTGGCCTTGTAATGGTCATGTAGATCAAACTACCCACTATGCGCCTGTATGTAGTGGGGTCCTCCAACAGCTCACCTGTATCTACGTGGTGAATTAGGCTTACAGCCTGTCATACCATACTTGAACAACATGTCCAAGCCATATTGCCTCTCCAATAGCAAAATGCCATGAGGTGATCTTACCACCTCTATGGCCCAAGAAATACCACAACTCACCTAAATCCTTCATCTTAAACTTCTGCTTGCTTCAAAAGCATCCTCACATCATGTATGTCTGCAGCACTATCACTAGTGATAATCAAGTCATCCACATAGATGGCTAATAGCATGATCCCTCTATCTGTCTTTTTTACATATAGTGAAAAATTTGGATTGGATATCTGAAATCCAATGGTAACAAGATACTCCCTGATCTTGTTTGACCATGCTCTAGGTGCCTACTTCAAGCCATACAAGGCTTTGCGTAACCTGCACACAAAATCTAGGTGTGCATCACTCTTATAACCTGGTGGCTGCATCATGTACACTTCTTCTTTTTGCAAATCACCATGCAAGAAAGCATTCTTTACATCCATTTGATGTAAAGACTAACCCTTCCTTGCAGCCATAGCAATGACAACTCTCACGGTTTCCATTCTCCATTCTTGCAACCGGGCTGAATGTCTCCTCATAGGCAATGCCATAAGTCTACGCATAGCCCTTGGCAACCAATCTTGCCTTGTACACCTGCTCACTGAACCATCAACATTGTGCTTGACTTTATACACCCACTTACATCCAATTGCCTTCTTTTCCTTAGGTAAGGGAACTAACTCCCATGTTGCATTTGCATCCAATGCGGTCATCTCCTTACACCAGGAGTAACCACAGACGGAATGCCAACCAAGCTCCTCATCAAGGCTCTGCTCAAAGCCACTAGAGTCACCATCCATATATGAGTGACCTGCTGATAGATCAGGCACAAAAGGTTGATCTACCTTTTCCTTCCCTTTTCATGATACATGTGTACCTGCATCATTCCTCAACTTGTTTGACCATGGGCTAACATTGGATCCACTGCTGGAGGACTCCCCAAGTCCACTCAACACCTATGATTGCTGCTCTACATGTGGTGCAACATCAACACTTCTTACATCTACATCTTTTGTTGCCTTCACTACTGGTGCACACCAGCTACTAATCTCATCGAAGATAACATATCTTCTTGCTCGCATCTCACGAGTGGTAGGGTTATAACATCTATAACCTTTTTGCTCTCCATGGCATAACCAATGAAGATACATTTCTCTGCCTTTGGATCCAACTTTGTTCTCACTTCATCAGGAACATGTACATATGTAATACACCCAAACACTTTCAAGTGAGACACATCTACTTATTTTTGAAGTCTTCCACAAAACATTCTTGAGGATTAAACCTCACTTGCAAACCTTGCTCAACCATCTGTCCAACAGAAACCAGGTTCTTTGTAATATTCAGAACATGAAGTACATCAGCCAAGTACTTCATTTTACCATCTTGCATAGACAATGGCACTTTACCAACATGCGCAATGGGATGCGCAGTATCATTACCTGTTTCTACATAACTTGGCTTTTCCATTTTCTACATATCTCTAAACCACTCAGCATGACTGATCATGTGGTTAGAGGTGCCAGAATCCACATACAATATATCTTGAGATCTTAACACATCCCCTGTTATGGAACTAAGCATGTGCTGCATCACAACAAACAGCTGCTCACTTCTGTCATCACCTCCATGTTTGCTAGATGATGCATAGTTGCCTTGCTGCTGCAACTTCCCACTTTTAATGTCATTCTTCTTTTTGTAGCAGTCCTTTGCCATGTGTCCTAGTTTGCCACAGTAATAGCACTCTATGCTATTTGCATTTTGATTTCTTTGCCAACCACCTCGACCTCTTTGGCTCCCCCTGCCTTTAGACTAGATCTTCCACCTGTGTATGATTGTTGCTGTGAATCATTGGACTATTGTTGTCCAGAATTCTGATTTCCTTGTTGTCGGTGCCACCACCTTGGCCTTGACCATGGCCTCTACCTCTGCCTCTACCTGCATTAGAGTAGAAGGCTTGTTCCGATGTGTTCTTACTTTGTGAAGAAGAATTCTCACCTAAAGTCTTTTCTTCTATGATCAACATAGATATCGAGTCCCGAAAGTTGGGAATATTCTCCCTAACTGCAATGGAGGTCTTGAATGGCTTGTACTCTTTGCCAAGCCCATTCGAAATTTGGTTATTGCACTGCAATAACCAAATTTCGAGTAGAGCAGTTCTCTACCAGAACTTCCAGAAACTACCAAAAATACCTTGTAGTGACAAAACGGGGCCTGTAACGCGCCCGAAACGCGAATCTGGCCAAAAAATTCTATCCAATAGGATGGTATATCTATCTTGTAGCTTCGCTCCCACAAAGATAGCTCCTCAATTGGAGATGTGTAGCTCCCAGAGCTACTGAGAGGGTGTTGTACACCTAAACCAAGAAGGGAAAAGAGATGATGGTGCTCTTACCCGTGTAGTACCGCTTCCTTCCTTGCTTTCTCTTGCCTCTTACTTGCCTCCTTAGCTCTCACACGAACCAGGCTTTGATACCATAAAGAGAATGTCGCGAGAGGGAGAGCTTCTTTAAACCCTAGCAACACACACATACACACACACACACACACACACACACACGAGAGAGCAAGACACAAGAGATAGATGGATGGCTGAATTTTCTTCTATCTTCTTCTTCTCTACTCAACGAACATAACATAAAGATAAGAGTACACATTATATGGGTTAGTACTCAACTACTACTACACAACATACAAGGGTTGGTCCATAATGTGAACCCGACTAAATGAGTTGCCACTATAACTATGTCAATCTCTAGTAATCCAAAATGACTATCACACAACCTGTCATCCCACTGGTCGCATATCACCCATAATCTCACCAGCCATGCCAGTAGTGTAGATGCGAAAGCTATCACCCAGGTGGGTCATCAATGTCCGCCGTAGCACTAGTTGAGCTTGATATCTCAACAAAGAGAAGGTAACAAAGATATTGCCTGTTCATAGGTCTCCTAGACTTGGGGCCAACCTATTGCTGTTGAAGGTACTAATTTACTAAACTCCATTTTTTCTTATTTAGGAGAATTGTAATGAAGTGGTGTATGATTTGACCTATTTTTGTTTTCTTAAATAGATAAAACTCTATCCAAGAAAAAGGAGTTGGTGCAGTGTAAAGAAGAATGATGTAGATATGAAGCAACGGGTACTGTCAAAGAAGAGAAATGTTGTCCGACGATTGTAGCAGAGAAAGAACACAAGAAAGAAGAAGGTGAGTGTTGAATCTCCTATAGGTTCCAAGCAAGGTATTTCATCATCCCTGCATGAGTGCATTTCATGGAAGATCAATGGTGTACCCTTAAAAGGAAATGTATGACACACATTTGGCCACAGCAAGAGAAGTTAGAGGATCATACATGTGACTCTGAGTACCTTTTTGGGACATAAGGAAGATGATAAACTTGATAATTCATCTACATTAGATACTTATAAGAGTAGTTTCAACTTTTACTAGATGTTGTTGTAAGTGGGGCCATCCCACTGTGTAGAGCAGGTACCTAAAGGTACAGGTGGAAGTGATGAGAGAGAGGACATTGAGATGAACAAGGGTGCTTCAGAAATGAACAAGGATGCTAAAGTTAAATTGCTGGTAATATTACAGGTGAAGAAATGATAAGGGTGCTGAAGTTATGGTGACTTAGAAATAGGTATTGCAATGTCATAGTAAGGTGGTAGATGACTACATTGTCCATTAGTTTATACCTAGCCTCAATCAATGCAATTAGAGGCTCTTACTATACTAGTGCTTCTTGCAAGTTTGAAATGAATGCTAGTTGTAGGAGTCTTCTTCACCTATAGATGATTTTGGGCTTAAGTAAAAGCATCAATATGCTTCCCATAAAGTTTTGCATCCTAAAACTTATAAAGCTATCCCAAATACTTTGAGGGCTTTTATTAATATGTACTATGTAAAGACATAATGCATTATTGTGATAAAGGCCTACATAAAGGCCATAGATGTAAGAAAACACAAAGTATCGTGTAATTCATAGTCACACAAGCCTACATAAAGGCCATGGATGCAAGAAAACACAAAGTATGGTGTAATTCATAGCCACACAAGCCTACATAAAGGCCATGGATGTAAGAAAACACAAAGTATGGTGTAATTAATAATCACACAAGGAAGCTTTTTCACATTATTGATACACAACATAGACTAGAGATGGGAGCCAAAAATGTTGATTTCTAGTTGAATAGCTTAAAGAAGATGGTGCCTTCATCTATGTGCTCCTGATATGGGAAATTACATGGCACTCATAATATATGATGGAGGCTAGATGTTGTGGTACGAAAGAGGAGATCTCTAAATGAATTTGTTAGTGCATGAAAGAATACCAAATCATTAGAGAGTCCCCCAATTGGCCTAGTGAATATGCTGGCCAATCGCGAAATTGAGGATTTGGCCCATACACCCAGCTTTTACCACTAAGTTTAGTTCTAATGTGCCTACAATATGCTTATGATTGCTAATACCAGCTGACGAGAAGAACAAGGGTGGTGAAGACAATGTAGTGGTGGTGGTTGAGGAAAAGGAGGGAACATAGGAAAAGGGAACCTGTCATACATTGGTGGTTGGAGAGGAAGCTGAGATGGCACAAGATACTAAAGAGAAGAACAAGGCTGAAGAGAAGAACAAGGGTAGTGAAGACCCTGTAGTAGCTCATAAAAAGGAGGCAATAGACAAAAAGGGAACCTGTCATACAGTGGTTGGAGAGGAGGCTAAGATGCCACAGGATGCTGAAGAGAAGAACAAGGCTCAAAGAAGAATAAGGGTGGTGAAGACATTGTAGTGGTGGCTAAGGAAAAAGAGAAAATAGAGGAAAAGGAAACTTCTCATACTACAGAGAGGAGGCTGAGACGGCATAGGATGCGGAAGAGAAGAACAAGGGTGCTGAAGATGCTGGAGAGGAGGCAATAGCAAGTAAGGGCGGTTTACAAAATGATGGCAGTTGTAAACGAAGAGAGAGAGATGGAGATGACATGACAACTTGACCATAAGAAGGTTTCTCTCTCTAACGTGTAAGAAAAGATAGCCCCTCCCAAACTACTTTATAATCCTAGTAAATCCCCACCCCTACTCATAGTAGGACAAGATCCACCACAAAGTAGTATAGGAATCCTTTGTATTGAGTTTTTGATGTCTTAGGCTAGCATCTTGTATGAACTAAGATTTTTATGTGTACACATGTCTATGATTCAATTGTCATTTTTCTAGTGCATTCTTTTAAGTCTACACATGTCTGTAGGTCTTGGACAAAATGGAGAGTGTTCAGAAAAAGGTGATTATTCTAGATTTAAATGGCATTATGCTTAAGCATTGGTGAAAGGTTGTACCAAATTGTATGGTACACAAGGTGAACTGCATAGCATGGAGTTGATTGAGAACCATCTTGCTTGGGATGGTGGACCATTCAAATAATGTTAAATTTTGGGTAAATTAAGACATAAAAACTAAATAAAAAAAATTGTAACCAAATTTGATGCTTTTGATAAAAAAATAAAATGCTACAACAGTGCATTTTAGGATAATTCTTAAATCTTTTTCATTTTTAGCCCCTCTCCCCTCACCCAAAACTCTCCTAGACACCCAGCCCCCTTCATACTCGAGTACTCACACATTGAGTCCTCATCTGTATGCATATACCTCCTCTTGTCCCAAAAAAAAACGTGATCATTGCTATCCCTCCCATAGGCGCTTGCCTATCCTCCCCCCTTTCTAAAGAAAAAAATCATTGATTTTCTGACAGTCCTTCCACGGACACCCGCCCATTGGAGGAATCTCATCCCTGCTATGAACGTCCATCCAATGGACTCCCATAGGTGCTCTCTTTCATGCCTGCCCACCTACCACCCGTGGAATGACGGCCTGTCTGTGCCCGCGGGGCTTGCCTGCTCGCCTCCACAAGTGCCACACCTGTCTAGTGACCTCCCATGGGGGCACCTATCATGTTCCACGAGCGTGCGCTCACCCACCTGGTCATCCACTATGGGTGCTCACTTGTTCTCTCCCATAGGTGCTTGGAGGCCCACCATCCACTTGCCCGCCCCACGAGCACTCGCTCGACCGTCCCCATGGGCGCTTGAGCGCCCACCCACCTACCATGGGTAGTGGCTTGACCACCACGAGCGCCCCGCCCAACCGTCCCCATGGGACGGGCACCCACCAACTTGCCCGCCCGCCCACCATGGGTGTTCGCTCGATCGCCACCATGGGCGCCCGCCCGATCGTCCTCCCCACGGGCATCCGTTAGCTCACCTGCTCGGGCAGCACGGGCATCGCCACCAATGGGTGCTCGCCCGATCCTACCTAAGGGCGCCTGTCTGCCTACTCTTCCACAATGGTCACTCACTCGATCGTCCTCACAAGCTCCTGCGCGCTCGCCCAATCGTGACTATGGGTGCTCGACACCTGCTCACCCAATCGCCGCCGCGACTATGGCCGCTCACCTTGTAAGATTCCTCCCTCCAGCTTTTGAGGTGTAAAGGTGTAAGAATTTTCCTTCTGTTCTTGTAATTATTCCCCTCTTTGAAATAGAAGAAAGATCTTGTTTTACCCTGTTTTGGCCTAGAGAGAAAATATCTAGAGAGAGATAATCCAAAATTGAGATATCTTTGGATATAAAAATCCTCTTAGGGTCTAAATTGGATTCCCCTAAAATAGAAGTTCAAAATGAACTTTCCAATGTGCATTAGGCATTAATTAAAAATGGTATAAGGGACCTTAGCCTAAGGGTCTACATTTTCAGAAATTTTTGGATTATGGTCCAATTAAGGTTCCAATGGGCCAATTGGATTAATCCAAGTGTTGGGATGTGAATGTGAGGAGATGTGATGTGATGTAAATGGACGTGGATGTGATGTGATGAGATGTGATGTGATGTAAATGGATGTGGATGTGAATGTGAGGAGATGTGATGTGATGTAAATGGATGTGGATTTGGATGTGAATGTGATGAGATGTGATGATAGGTGAAAGGATGTGATGTGATGAAAATGGATGAGAATGAGATATAATGTGATAAATGTGCATGTGAATGAATGAATGGATGTGGATGAATGTGATGAGCTGTGACTGGATGTGGTGTGATAAGGATAGATGTGGATGTGATGTAATGTGGATGGAATGAATGTGATGTGATGTGGATGGATGTGATAAGATGAGGATGGATGTGATGAGATGTGAATGAATGTGGGATGTGAATGGGTGTGATGGATGTGAATGGATGCGATGAGATGTGAGTAGATGTGGAGAGATGTAATGAGATGTGAATGAATGTGATGTGATGTGGATCTAGTTAGATATGAATGGATGAGATATGATGTGGATAAATGAGATGTGGACTTGGGTACATGTGAATGGATGTGAAGTGATGTAAATAGATGTGAGCGTGATGTGATGATATGTGGATATGAATGAATGTAGATGGATGTGATGTGATATGAATGGATGAGATGTGATGAGGATAGATGTGGATAAGATGTAATATCATGTGATTGGATGAGAATGGATGAAGACGATGGGAAGATGGGAATACACATGACTGGATGTGGAATAAGCAATGTGAATTGATGTAGAAGAATGTGGAATAACGAGAAATAATGTGGAAAGATGAGAGTTCATTAGAAATTGTATTTATGAAACCTGTTTTTAACTGACTGTTTTATGTCAAGAATACTGGGGAAGAAGCATTTTGACCATCTTGTGAATAAGGTCGTGTGGAGACCTAAGTGATAAAGTTGCAACAGCTGATAGAGAGTCAACGGAGGACGTCTCGTGTAGCAAGGTTGGCCGAGGTCTTGACTAGCCTCGGTTCGATTTAAATGGTGAGCTTCCGGTACGGTGGATGAGGGACCAAGGAAGCGGCCTATGAGTGAAGCGTTAGGTGACCCCTGCGAAGGAGCCTAGAGGGTGCTGACCATACGATGCTCGGGCTCTGGGTCACCGAAGATACCCACGTGTGCGTTGGGGAAGAAAATGAAATAAGGAGTTAGAGTTGTTTTCTGAACTCGGGCATGGATCTGGTTGATTGGCCTTGCCAGTCCTCAACGGACAAGTCCATGGCTCTTTTATATGGATATGTTGGTTGATCTTGCTGATCTTCAATGGAGAGTTCATCTGGATTTTCTTATGTGATTATATTTTCAGGTACTATGAGCTAGGAACTATTGAAAAGGCCCCTAAGTGAATAGGTGGTGAGCGTTCTGGTTGCCAATGATGCCATAGGTACACCGATGAAGGAATGATTATAAATTGGAATTCAAGCTAGATATTTTGGAGAATTATGATCAGTGATACTATGGTTTCATTAAAAGATTTTTTTAAAATTAGCTGAATCTGTGAAACAAGCAATTTCATATTGGGTGTGTAAGTGGTGTGACTATCTTGAAGTTTGCTTGAAGTGCCGGCTAGGGGACGTGGGAACTCTTTTCCCTGGTACCCGGGGCAAAACATAATCAAATTCCTAAATGGATCCTATCACTATAGTGGTTGGGCGGTTGGCTAACCCATGGGATTGGATGGGGTTAGGCTGGACTGATGGAGCCCTAAAATGAGACTCAATTTTGTTAAATTACGATAGTTGAAGTAAATCCCGAATAACCCTTGTTCTATGGAAAAGAATCAACGGCTGTGCCTCTTGATGAGGAAAAAAGCGTTGGACTCTATGATCCAAGTGCAAGTCTCTTCCTTGATCTGACCATGAGACTTACGGGTTCGGTCGGATTAGTTTGGTTAGTGAAGACCTTGACTACGTTAGAATAAAATATCCCAGAGGAATCGCCTGTCTGCTGGGCAAGGGAGGTTTTTTCGAGTTCGATTTTGAAAGAAGTGAGGGATTAGTCTCTTGTTTGGATATCTGTGGGTGAGGCGCCGAGTGAGAGGCTCTGCCCTGTGCAAGAAGTGCTACTTCTGCTGCTAGCACCCCAGAATTCGTTGTGGGGAGGGGGCAGGGATCTTTCACATCCGATCTTCCCCACGGGTAGTTGCCCATGTGTCCTTGACCAGAAGCTCCCATTTGCTCACTTCCCATGGGCGCTCGCTCGGTCACCTCCCATGGGTGCCGCTTGCATGCTCCATGGCACCCCCTCCCCCCCCACTTTTGGAGAGTAGTGCAAGCAAGTTGGATTCTAGAATCCATACTTTTTGCAAATCAAATTCTAGAATCTATTTTTTTTTGAAAGTTGGATTCCAATATCTCAAAAGCGGGAGGGAGCCTCCCATAAATGGGAGAAGATGGGAGGATGTAAGGGAGGAGATGAGAGAAAAGTGTCTTTTTGGATTCCAAAACCAAATTTTTTACTAGCCTTCAATGAAATTTTAATTATGGAATCCAAATAGCCATCTACCTCCCCAAAATGGAAGATAAGAGGGGAGAATCATGGTGGAGGAGGTGGCTTTGTGGATTCTAAAATATATAATTTAGAGTTTACACTCTCAAGGAATGGAGGAGTTGCATTTAAGAACCTAGATCTTTCTAGTACTCCCAAAATGAAGAGCATGGGGAGAGAAGCATGTGTTAGGGGGGGCTAGGTTTGCAAAATAGTAATTCAAAAAAAAAATGCTGATATAGGCAAAAAATTTAGCAAAAATTTCTAAAAATCAAGAAAAAAAGAGAGGTCTACTTAGTGATACTTTAGAGATAAGCGATGTACAATTTTGTGGCTATAAGTGTAAAACTTAAGATACTTGGCATGGTCATCGTCATTTGTGTTCAAAAATATTACAAATATTGGCATATTTTTTTTCCAATATATTCTAAAAGCAAGAAAAAACAAGAGGTCTATTTAATGATTCTTTAGAGATAAATAGATGTCCAATATTTTGGCTATAAGCATAAAACTCTCGATACTTGGCATGGTCATCGTTGTCACAGACTTTATCTACAACTTCTTTACAATTTTTCAATATAGAATCTTGTCCAAAAGACAGGCATTGGCAAGGAGGGGTTATTGGACAAAAGAAGGGGACAAATTACGGACGTTTTGCTAATTTTAGGAGAAATCTTCAAAACTTTACCTCATGACTCGAGGTGTTTTTCATGACTCATTGTTTCCTCTCTTCCTTGCTTTTTTAGGGATTTTCATGGGATTTCAAAATCGAAAGTCTTGAAAGTTTAGTTTCTGGTAGCTCAAGTCTCAAGATTTTGGATATCAAAATCCAAAGTCTCCATAGTTGAGATTCCAAAGTCCAAACTACGTAAGAAATTACTTAATACATGCCATAAACACAATTTTCATAGCCCAAAACATCACACTTTTGATGTTTTGGTAGCGCAAAACATCAAAAATTTCATGCTTCCCAAATTTCTTGACATAAACTATTTGATTCCAAAAAATAATTTAGTAAGTGTTACCTAATCTCGGTTGATAATAAAATGTCTATTTTATAGAGAAATACCCATAAAATTACTTCATGAATCTCGTTGTTTAAAGCTTACACATACATTTTGGGATCCAATTTTTTCAAGGATTGAAATGTTTGCTTTTTAACACATGTAGAAATTGCATTTAAGATAGTTCTTAATCTCTTGAAACTTTGTCTTCTTCTTCTCCTCTTTCTCTCCCTCCTTTATTTTTTCCCTCCTTTTTTTTTTTGGCTTTTCCATGTCTATTCTTGCATATTTGAGCCTTAAAAAAAAGAGAACTTCCAAACCATCACTAAAACCATAGTTTTGAGCTAAAACCCCATGAGACCTATTGAGAATGCTCTTGACTTGTCGAGTGCTACTATAATTGGCTACAAAAAAAAGCATGTGTGGGATGAATAGAGCACCAAAATGTTTTTTTTTTTGCATTTCCATTAAATACATTACGTGAGTTTTTTCAAGAATAAGAGTGTTTTTCTAAGGTGTGGGATGACATGCGTGAAGTCACATTGACACCCCTGTCTTGTCCTTCTTTCTCAGCTTCTTCTTCACTTTTATTTACCCTCTTCCTTTCTTTTTGAAAGCTTTTGTTGCTTTTAGGTTGTTTCCAAGATTCCAGAATCCAAAGTTGCAAGAGTTGGGATGGTGTCAAATGACAAATTTGTCCTTAAAATTTATAATCTTTTGCATCTTATTAGAAGATGCAATTTTTAAAGTGTTAAAATACTCAAATATATATACATTTTTAAATTAGCTCATGAAAATTTAAAGTGGATTTTATGGTTCTAGTTTTGCTCAATTTTGTGAAGTTAGTTTTGTGAGCTATCTACATGATGTTAGTAATGCTAGAAAATTTGCTCTTTTTAGGAGATGGAGAAGTTAATGATTATGGTTTTTTTTCATTCTAAAAATAACCCCTTTAAAAAACATTTAAGAACGAGAATTGTTGTAAAAAGTGTATTCGAACATTTGCAAAAATGACCATATTTCAAAGAGTTAAAAAAATTAGGAAAAATCTAGATGATGTTTTGTAAACGACAAGTCACAACTTGTGCACGTTTTTCATGACTCGCTATTGACACCCTTTCAAGATTTCACCCATCTAATCAGTTTGCACGGATTACGCTCTTGTAACCAAGGATGAAGGTAAGAAATTCTATCAGAAGAACAATTCAAACAACTCTTTTGAGGCTAAGGATGATTCTAATAAGCTAATGACGATTACTTCTTGCTATTGCAAAAATCCCTATCATGTAATTGAAAATGTCTTTAAACTTTAGAATAAAGAAAAAAAGAAAAAGGAATCTAACAAAGGTTTTACTAGTTCTTCCTCTTAGATAACCAAAGTGCCATAAAATAAGACTCTATGAATGTTATCCTTAAAGACTTCTCACTTATGGCTGTTTGCAGCTTTGACAATGATTTATGTGTCAGTGCAATCGACAATTGTCAATTGACAGTGATGCTTCTAAGCACATTACTTCTCAAAGAAGTTTGGTAAAAAATGTGGAAGTTGTGCAGGATGGTCACACTATTATGTGTGCCAACAATGCCTCCTACATCCAATCAAAGGCATTAGTGATATTTGCCTTACTACTGCGTGGTGAGGATCTTTGTCTTCAAAATGTACTTGTTCCACATATAAGAAGAATCCACTTTCATTATCCAGTCTAACAAGGGGGTCTCAATGTTTAATTTACAAATGATAAATGCATTGTCCGTGATAGACAAATTTTGCTTATTGGAACTCTAAATCATGGTTTATATAAATTGGACATGTACGTCAAGTTTGATGCTACTTATCTAGTAGACACTTTAAATGCAATGAAAGATGTGTAGTTGTGGCATAAGCTATGTTTGGCCATGTATCTATTGATGGATTAATGCTTTATAGAAAAACATGGGATGTTAGAGGATTTGCCTTAACTTGACCCCCCACCCAGATATGTTTGTGAAGGATGTATCCTTGGTAAGCTCTCCTACCAACCTTTACCAAAAAATGCAATGGATAGAGATGACCACAAATTACAGCTCATACATAGTGATGTGTGTGATCCAATGCAAACTTTTTCTTTGGGAGGAAGCCTTTACTTTGTGACATTCATTGATGATTATAGTAGCAAATTTGGTTGCTCATATCCCATGAAAGCAAAATTAGAACTATTTTCTCATTTTCAACATTTTTTCCTATGGTTGAGAATAAAACTGGTTTAAAATTCCAAACCCTCTATACAGATAGAGAGGAGAGACATATGTTTAATGGTTTCAAAGACTTTTTGGCACCAAAAGACATTATGCATCAATGCACCTCTTATCCACCACAACAAAATGGTGTTGTTGATGAGAAGATAGTTAGATACATGGTTAAAGGTCTGTAGCTTACACAAGTTCTGGACAGAAGCAATTCTTTGTGCTATCAACAGGCGCCCCACTAAAGCTTTAGAGACAATCACTCCTTATGAAGCTTGGTTCAATAGAAAACCTAAGGTTGAATACATGCATGTTTTGGGTTGTTTTGGCATATGCACACGCGCCATCTCAAATGTGGACTAATCTTGATGATGATAAGGTAGTGAAATGGCTATAGTGTAAAAACCAAAGACTATTGTCTCTATAATCCTCTCACCAAGAAGATTATTATTAGTAGGGATGTTTTTTTTGTTTAGGATTCTGTCTATCCTACGATGATGATGGAATTCAATGAACATATTCATGTTTGATGGTTTTTTCCCGGTGCTAGTGTTTGTGTTGATACTCAACAAATTTTGCATATTGAAACTCATTTGTTGCAAGGCAAAAAACCTCAAAAAATTAATGCACCAACTTCTGATCAGCTGGAAGCTAGGCTTATGCCTAGATGGGTTAGAAGCACCTTGCAGGATAGAACATTGACTACTCCTTTGTAGAGTAGAACCAGATCTCGTGCTAAAACCATATGTTTAGCAGCTATTGCTGGGCTTTCATTTCTTAGTTCTCTACATGATGAAGATAAACATGAGTCTTTTGAAGAGGATCAAGAAGATCCAAATTAGGTTAAAGCTATGTAGGATAAAATTCAAGCCATTAAGAAAAATGATACTTTGGGATTTAGTGGATCTATCACATGGTAAGAAATCCATTAGAGCTAAGTGGGTTTATAAAGTCAAAAGAAAGACTGATGGATTTGTGGATAGGTTCAAGGATAAACTTGTTTTGCAAAAGTTATTACCCCCACTTCCCATATAACCAGTATGATAAAACTACTTGATTATGATGATAAAACTATTACCCCCACTTCCCATATAACCATTATTAGATTTATTACTGCTTTAACAGTCCACTGTAGATGAAAGTGCACCAATTGAAAATCAAAACAACATTCTTGAATGGTGAATTGCACAAAAAAGTTTATGTGAGTTAATTAGTTGTTTTTTCCCCAAACTGATCAAGAATAGAATATATGTAAGCTTAAGAAAGCTTTATATGGTTTATAACAAGCCCCTAGGTTGGTATATACAAGAAGATTCGTGCCTATTTGAATGTGTAAGGATTTCAAAATAGTCCTACGAAAATCACTTTATATGTCAAAAAGGATAAGTACGATTTTCTTGTTGTCATTCTCTATGTAGATGACATGTTGTTTTGAGACAGGCACTAATGAGGATTAGATTATAGCTTTTAAGACCAACCTTGCCTCAAATTTTGAGATATTAGATCTTAGTTATTTTTACTACTACACTGCTTGGGTATGCAGTTTATATAGTAAGATGATGGTATAGTCATTAAGCAGACCAAGGACATCAAGGCACTACTCAAAATGTTCAATATGGAAAGTTGCAAACCAATCTCTACACCAATGGTACTTCGTATAAGAGTTTGTTACCTCAAGCAAGGACATGTGAGCTTTGGCTTTCAAATTTGTGACCTCAACTGCATGCTATTATTTGATGCCTTTGACTTGGATTTGTAGCTGCCATTGTTGCTCCTTTTCTTGCATGAGTTCTTGTGTATGGTTTCCAATTGCTTGAGGAGCTCTTGGATCTTTGTGTTAAGTTCCTGGTTGGTGTCCTCTAGCTCCTTGTTTTTGTTTCCAGATTCCCTCTCTGGTAACCTGGTCCACCTGTGCTTTGACTATTTTGTCCTCCCTCTCTAGGCTTTGAGCATATCTTTTGAGAATCCTATTGGCGGAGGCCTGCATCATATGAAAGTTATTTCCATGATTTGGGTCGATAGAATGGTTAAGTCAAAGACAAGGTTCCATTTCATAATCTTTCTTGTCACCCTGTTGTAGGTAATCTTCTACTCCATTGTACTTTGGCTGGAGGCAATGGTGGAGAATCTCCTTTTTCAACTCATACACAGATACCATGCTTGTTAACTTATCCATCTCCTATAGTTGGGATAGGAGTGGCTTGTATGGTTTCTCTTCTTTTTCCTCTTCCTCCCGCTTGTGCCACTTCACTATTAACTCACCCTCATGATGAGAGCTTTCTTGAATGCTCTCTTTGCATTCATGCTTTCTAGAAGTGATGGGTCCGGCTTCTACGCGCGGTGGGGTTGGGACTCTAGCAATCAATGCCTCTTTTTCAAAAGGTTCATCTTTGAGACCATGAGGTGCTACTTGGCCTTGTTCATTGGGAAGTAGAGGGCTTTCCTTGAAAGGGCTCTAGACCTCACTTAAGATATGTGGTTCCACCTTCGATATTCCTAGGAGAGCAGTTTGCAACTTTAGGTAGATTGGTTGTGGTGGGTTCTTTTAGTGATATGAATCTTGGCCACACTCCCATTTGATCACGATGCTTTTTGGGGGTGTCGATATAGGATTTCTCCTTTTGGTATATCCACACTGTACTAGCGGTGGATTATACCATCTTACATTCCAACAAACATTGTAGTCATGCTAAAGTGCTTTTATGGTCTAGAGTATCCTTGGTGTGATTGGTAGTCATTGGTAGCATACATATAGACCCTGTTTGAAACAGTAGGGTGTTTCAAGCCATGATTCTGTAGTCTATAGAATCACGGTTGTGAGTCATATTCTAGAAGAGCTATAAAACACCCTCTAAACCACCCCTATACTGATACCCACATTAAAAAAAAATTGGGAAAAACCACTAATGGGGAAGAAGGTTCTCCTGCCAATAATCCTTGATTGATAAATTTTTTATTTTTTCAGTATCATGGTAGGCAAAGAAGTGAATCCCGACCCCTTATATGAAGACCTAGGGTCACCACCACT
Organism: Cibotium barometz; assembly: GCF_041138505.1. Taxonomy (NCBI): domain Eukaryota; kingdom Viridiplantae; phylum Streptophyta; class Polypodiopsida; order Cyatheales; family Cibotiaceae; genus Cibotium; species Cibotium barometz. The sequence continues at coordinate 18,182,279 of NC_141078.1, forward strand.
ATCCTTGTGTAGGAGAAGACATAACCTTGAAGAAGAAGACCAAGGGCAAGGCCACCAAGCCGGTCCACCAAAAGGCTAGCTATCTTGGGCCACTGATCGACAAATGCCACAGGACCATCCCCAGTCACATAGAAACAGTGGATACCAAGAAGGTTTATTTTCAATATCATTCCCCACGCTACATGGAATTGGTTAATGATGTTGAGGTGAAGGAGAAGTTGGTCCAGACATGGCTAGGGAGTCTTGCTGAAGCAGATAAGTGCAATGTGAACACTAAGCTATGTGTGGAGTTTTTGGCTTCCTACCAACATGGCACAAAGAGGGGCACAATCACCTGCACTAACGGATCAAATAAGTCCATACTGATCAATATAAAATCTCATTAGAGAAGCCTTGCACTTGCCCAACAGAACAAAACCAACACCATTCTCCAAGATATGCCTAGCTGAAAAGGTGAACAACAATGGTGCAGATTTGTCTTGTCTTTGGGATCCCAAGTTGGACAAAGCCTACAGGTGGCATACATTCATGATTATGCAAGTAAATCCTACCATGCGATAGGTATAGGAGGGTGGATATGCATAAGGTACTATATAGGCTACACAAATAGGAAAAGGATCATTGAGCCAATATGATGCACAAAGATTTTACACACTATCTTAGTAAGCACAAAAACAAGGTAGTGAACCCGTATATTCTAACTTAGACTTGCTTTCATGGCCCCGTTTTTAAGGTACCCAAATTTTCTTGTTCTTTTCATAATATCCATGTGCCTTCAATATCGATTTTGAGACCCAGCATTTATGAACATGAGCCTTCTAGATTTTATAGATTTGTTGTGGAGTGGGAGTCTTGCCATTGTTTCAGACATTGGCTTCCTTTCTTGGGGGCACTTATGGTGTTTGTAGAGCGAGGAGACATAATAACTCTTTGGTGGATTTGGTTGTTCAATATTTAGATTGTTGCTTGAGTCTAGCAAGTTCCATAATGGTAATGTATATTTGGATCCTCGGGGATGACACGCATGCCATCCTCTTCTCCCAATCCACTTTGTAGCCCATTGTTAAGATCCAATTCCTTCTTTTGGTAGCATCTCTTCTTCCAAGGAACATGCAAGCATTATAAAAACCTTACACAACCTAGGGTTATTTCTAGTGGAAATATTAACTTTTAAACTTTTAGAGACTTACTATTCCTGCCATGCACACACTTAACTTTGGATACAATTGATTCTAGTTTTGATTTGTTTAGTTTCACCTATGTTTCATACGAGAGTAAGTTGTGACTTGCTCTCAATTGTTGAAATTAGAGCAATGTGATGAGCTATGGTGGATCAAATACTAGAATCAACATCATTAACAAAGTGATTAGTAAATAATTAAGAAGTAATTAGCAAATAGCTTAATGTAGGCATGGATAATCACTAACCAGCAAATTCTCATTAGGCCAATGCCTCAATTTATAGAGTTTACATCAAAGCATCAAATCCCACTAATTTCTCCTTGATTCACTCCACCTCTCCCAGAATATCTCCACCTCTTTTGCTTGATTCTCTCCACCTCTTCACTTTTCCCAGAATATCTCCACACTTCCTAAATCTTCTCATGCTACCCTTTATTCTCTCCCAGTAGATTCTTCTCACCTTTTCACAGGTTCTTTCACATTTACACATCCTCTTTTACAGCCTCTAACCAAGGGCTTGTTCCCGCACACACCCTATTCACTTGTATATTTCAACATCTCCTCTCAAGTGAATACTCCTAGAACACCAAGACCCTATACCAAGTTTCCCTCTTACTTGATAGTCTGCGACCAGTGTCTAGCACTCCTCCCCTCAACTTAGCACACCTGGACCCTATACCAAGTTTCTCTCTTACTTGATAGCACTCCTCCCCTCAACTTAGCACACCTGGACCCTATACCAAGTTTCTCTCTTACTTGATAGCCCGCGACCAGTGCCTAAAGTCCCTAAACTCCATAGTCCTTGACACTCTCTCTCTCTATGTGTCCAAGGCTACTATAAGTGCCCGCTGCGACCTTGACTAAAGTGCTCACACATACATCTACCACGTGGCCTACATCATCGGTGGCTCAGAGGTGGTTTTACTTTGTTGGGGCAGGTTACATTGGGTTGTGGGGTCTCTCTCTCTCTTTCTCTCAGAGATTTTCACATGGCTCCTCACTCTTTGGAGCCTCACATCTTCTCTTGTCTTTAGTCTTCTTGTCGTCGTGGCAACTTCTCTCCACGCATCCATGTCTTTCTCTTCTTTTAGTCTTCTTGTGGCAGCTTCTCTTCTCGTGTCCATGTCTTTCTTCAATGCTTCCTCTAGGTCTTCTTGGTGTGGATCTTCTTCTTGGAAGGAGATGTTCTTCTTCTTTCATGGCTGGGGCCATGAGCTTGTCCGTCAAGTCTTCTTGCTTCATGTGAGCAACATGTTTAACCGTTTTGCTGACAGTTCTTTTGGGCTTTTGATGTTTATCTTGTATCATTATGCAATGCAAACCCAAATTTATGCGGGAGGTCTTACCTCTTGCCTTATTCTGGACAAGGGCAGTGTCTGATCCCATTTTTACACTGATGCAATGTACCCAATACATAATGCATATAGCATTCATTCTTATGCACATTCCCAAATGCAACTCTGGCTATGAATAATCTTGAATTTGAGTGAGTTTTACAGGCATTAACCAAGGGTTAAATGTAAAATGATGATTATCACAATTTTATCAGTATAATTTTACAGAAATTACATTAAATCAAATGTAACTAATTTGTACAGAATGGTTGGAGTATCAAACGAACTCCGAATTGCAATCTAAAGTTATAGGGATCTGTATCAGATACCTAATGGCTAATTTGAACCCTCAATTGTACTAAAATATAGTGATTAGCAATGATTAATTATTGATTAGTAAATTAATCCATTATTTTGTGTACAGAAAACAGAGTATGCGGGGAGTCCAGATCTGGTGCCTTAGACTTCAAATGAGCTCAAATGCTTTCAAAGCCATCAATAGCAATGAGTCTAGTAGAGAATTAAGCCAATAAACACAAGATTTAACCAAATATTGAATGCTTAATCTCAATTTTACTAAAGTTACCTGATTGCAGATGAAGAGCTTGGATCTCACTGTAGACTTGATGAAATTGAATTATATCTTCACTAGCTTGTAGAGCATGCTTGAAAACCCCTGGAGCAATGAGGAATTAGAGCAATTTGATTTGGAGCAATTGGAATGTCAAATTTTCTCAGAAAAAAACGCGCCTACAAATCGGGCTGCCAGCGTTCTGCGCTGAATTGGCTCAAATCCTTTGAGCTGTGTGTAGCCCGAGGTGAGTTGAAAAATAACTAAAAATTTGATTATTTTCTAATTATCTACTAATCTTGATTAATTAGATAATAGTCTCATAAACCTGATGGATTCTAGGCATGGCTCTGATACCATGTTGAAATTAGAGCAATGTGATGAGCTATGGTGGATCAAATACTAGAATCAACATCATTAATAAAGTGATTAGCAAATAATTAGTACTTAATTAACAAATAGCTTAATGTAGGCATGGATAATCAAAAACCAGCAAATTCTCATTAGGCCAATGCCTCAATTTATAGAGTTTACATCAAAGCATCAAATCCCATTGATTTCTCCTTGATTCACTCCACCTCTCCTAGAATATCTCCACCTCTTTTGCTTAATTCTCTCCACCTCTTCACTTTTCCCAAAATATCTCCCAGAATATCTCCACACTTCCTAAATCTTCTCATGCTACCCTTTATTCTCTCCCAATAGATTCTTCTCACCTTTTCACAGGTTCTTTCACATTTACACATCCTCTTTTAAGCCTCTAACCAAGGGCTTGTTTGCGCACACATCCTATTCACTTGTATATTTCAACATCAATTCAATCATAGCAATGATATTTATGGTTGTTCCCTCAATAGAGAGTCTAACTTTGAGACAAGCAGGCTCTATCTTAAGGTCATCTTCTTCGATCAGGGTTAGAGTAGCCATGTTTACACTTAGTGTGAGGCCGATTTATTGTGCCTTAGCTTTGGCAGCTCTCGCCTTAGCCTCCTCTTATGCCTCTTTTTGTTTCAGCTTTTCTTTTTTCTTTTTATAGGGCTGTTCCAACATATATTGGGTTAAGGGTCCATAATATTTTTTTAGTTTGTTACCATTTATGTAGCCTTGCATCTCTATTCCATCAATGGTTTCGATGCGAGCTACACCTTGTGAGGTGAACTCTGTAACCCTAAATATTCCTAGCCCTTGATATTTTAATTTTTTACTTTTTGAAGAATTGACTCTAGACATAAGTACCAAGTCTCCTTCCTGTAGCTCTTTTAAAATTTGGTTTTGGTCAAACCACCTTTTTTGTGTCTGAGCTTTTCTACAATCATCCCAACTTTAGTCTCATCGAGCTTTTCCAACTCAATCAACCTCTTGGCTAGAGCATTCTCCCTAAGGTGTTCTTTCATTCCTATCCTTAAGCTTGGCACTAGATATTTCTTAGGCCTCACTGAGAATCCAATAGGTGAGTTGAAAAGGAGTTTGTCCTTTGGCTACCTATAGGAAGTCCTATATGCCGACATTGCTTTTGCCAATTTGTGCTTCCAATCTTTTACGACTAACTTCTGTAGTTTTGGTCAGGATACAACAAAGGGCTTTATTATACTGCTATTCACTGTTTCTCTATTATATTGTTGTAGGTACCTATTATTGTAGGTGTCTAAGACTAAGGTTTTTAATGTGCTAGATTAAGGTATTAAAAGACTAAGGTTTTAATTCCCTTGGTCACCTCTCTCCTCTTATCACTGCTCAGCCAACCACTACTCCCTCCCCCCCTTCTCCCCTCTCCTCCTATCATCACCTAGCCATCCACTGCCTACCGGACAACTTGCATGTGAACACACAACACACACCTTAGGTCCCTTCCTCTTGTGTAACACACATAAGAGCCCCCTCCCTTTGCTTTCCCTCCTATGTTGCATAGATGAAGGAGCCCTCCCCTTGCTCTTCCTCTTGCACATCACACAACAAACGAGCCCTCTCCTTGCTCTACCTCTTGCATAGAGTTCTATGCAACCAGGACCAAGAGATTATTACCTTTTATGTTTGGTGCACTCTCACCCTAGCGTTACAGCCTTACACACTTGCTCGGAGAACATAGTGGAGATAGCGCAAATGAAGGAGTCCTCTCCTAGCTCTACCTCTTACACGAAGAGATATGCAACTACAAGCGAGAGATTACTGCCATGCAAATTTGTGGCGTCCTCTCCCCACTGTTTTTTTGGAGAGGTAGATGCAACTTGATGCCATGGTGCAGAGTGGAGAGAGAGATAAAGATTAGATCATGGAGAGAGGGAGTGCTACACCCGCCATGGATTTGATGCTTCCATAGATTCCAAGGTGTGTGTGTGTGTGTGTGTGAGAGAGAGAGAGAGAGAGAGAGAGAGAGAGAGAGAGAGAGAGAGAGAGAGAGAGAGAGAGACTCATTGGCCCGCTTTTTGTTCACCACCCATCCAAAGAGATAAGGTGTGTGTACACACACACACACACCCTAGTCATGTGTAGTCCTACCCATACACACTGGGTAGCCCTCTACTGCCCAGTCACCCGACCATCTTGCTTTATGGTAACTCTGGCTCTCCGACTGCTAGGTATCTCACCCCTAAACCCCACTAGCCCACACCGGTCATACTCCAATGCACCCGGACTCCACTAGTGGTTGAGCCGTAAGCGTATTACATGCTATGTAACATTAATTGGGGAAAGCTTTTGGTAAGTGCAGTGAGTTGTTCTCACTTGAGGCATTTTCTAACCTAATGTTCCAATTAACAAATACCTATCGGTACACAATATGCCTTGTGTTCTATCTTCAAACCTAAGAACCATATTTGGTGTAGTGAAAGTGCTAGTAACTACAAGGACTCAACTATAACTTTAAGGTAAACTATGTGCCCTGGTTTTTGCATGCCACAAGCCCAAAAGCTAGATGTACTTGAGAGCTCTCCACCATCAACTCAACTTTGTAGACTATGTGACTAGACTACCCAACAGCGTATGCTACCAACTTGTTGAATCTTCTCCTTACATAGCTCTAAGGCCATAGGAGATCTAGATTAGAGTCTATATAAAACAACATAAATGGAGCAAATTAGTCACGAACAACAAAAAATAAATTTCAAAGGTGAGAGGTACTTATCTCTACTAGATTATTCGTCTATGCACAAGCATATGCTCTAGAACCTCGTTGGGTTTCTAGTTTGACCACCATCAATCTATGATGGTTGACCTCACTCTTACTTAGAAGAAGATAAATAGAAGAAATAAAGAAAATCTCCCCAAAAATGAGTAAATACTCACATAAGATGAAGAGTGGACTAAGAACCAAAGGAAATACTAAAAAAAGAAATTTTGACACCTCACAATGGGAATTCCCCCCTCATGAAGGAGGCGCCTATTTTACATGTGTGGTGGAGTTTTAAATTATCAAAAATTGAGATATTTCATCTCTCCTATCTCCTAATTCAAGTCTAGTTCCAAAAAGTAAGCTAAACTGACCTAAAAATGGTCAAAAATTGACCAAACTGATCTGGAAAATTCTAGAATCAGTTTGCTTGGTTAGAAGCTCACTTTTTCCTATAAATAGAAGCCTACCCCTTTGTTGAAGCTTAATAGTGTTTTATGCACTGTTACTCTACTCCTCCCAAGAGCTAAGAACTGTGAATTTCTTAATAATTCACTAGTTTTTGACCTTTCCCTCTTCTAAAGAATTGGTGGCCACTCTTGTTGCAAACAAGAGCAGATCCCTCAAACCATCAAGCCAAAGGAAGGCTCCCAGAATTCATGTAAGTTAGAAATCTTACATTTTTCTTTACTCTTTTAATGGTTTTCTAATTTTTATTTTGTTTGAAATGATAAATCGATGCTATGCCTTGTTGGAAAGGCTCCCCCTCTCTCATTCTTAAAATCAGCCCTTCTTTATCCTAGTTAAGTGATCTAATAGCTGGAATTAAACTTTTCATATTGTTTCTTTTTTAAAAGTGAAAATTGATTGGTTTAGAGTGCTTACAACCATTTGGGGATAATTTTTAAGTAATTTTAAGATAGAAAAAATTAAAAAATGATCAGCTATACAAAGGAGGTTATGGTAAAATTTTCTAAAAAATTATGAAATAAGTTTCATCTTTTATTATTCTAAAAGAATAATCCCTATCGTTTGTGTATTCTAAAAGTGTCATTTTCATTCTATGCATAGAAAAATGCATAGTAGAAATATATTTATTCTAAAAGTGTTATTTTCATTAGATTTAAATTCTATGCATAGAAAGATGCATATTGGTTATTTTTTTTGTTATAAAAGAGTGAATTTCATTAGATATAAATTCTATGCATGGAAAGATGCATATTGGTTATTTTTATTACAAAAGTGTTACTTTCATCATTATTGATTTTTATGCATAAAATGATGCATAAAAGAATTTTTTATTATAAAATTGTTACTTTTATTATTATTGATTTTTATGCATAAATAGATGCATAAAAGAATATTTTTTATTGATTTTTATGCATAAATGGATGTATAAAAGAATATTTTTTATTATAAAAGTGTTACTTTCATCAAAATAGATTTTTATGCATAAATAGATGCATAAAAGAATATTTTTTATTATAAAAGTGCTACTTTTATCATTATTGATTTTTATGCATAAAATGATGCATAAAAGATTTTTTTATTATAAAAGTGTTACTTTCATTATTGATTTTTATGCATGAAATGATGCATAAAAGAATTTTTTTATTATAAAAGTGTTACTTTCATCAATATTGATTTTTATATAAAAGAATATTTTTTTATTATAAAAGTGTTACTTTCATCAAAATGGATTTTTATGCATAAATAGATGCCTAAAAGAATATTTTTTATTATAAAAGTATTTCTTTCATCATTATTAATTTTTATGCATAAAATGATGCATAAAAGAAATTTTTTATTATAAAAGTGTTACTTTCATCATTATTGATTTTTATGCATAAAAGAAATTTTTTATTATAAAAGTGTTACTTTCATCATTATTGATTTTTATGCATAAATAGATGCATACATAATTTTTATATCAAAATAAGAGTTCTCTTTAATCCTTGTTTAAATCCCATGAATATGCGTAAATGAATTAAGTAAATACTCTATGAAAGAAAATTTTATCGTTTCATATTCTCTAGGATGATAATGAGAAAATTTAGAAAAACTATCGAAGTCGGAATTTTAGATAAATGACTAATTTATTCCTCATAAGAATTTGTGTTTAGTTTTGAATTCTAAATAGTAGTAATTAAATTATTACCTCGAGAAAGATAGATTAGGGAGAACATTTCCAGACTCAAACCCTGAATCAGACTATGACCAACTATGACCAAGACATAACTCCTTCGTCAGTTTCAAGAATAGACGATGTGACCAGTTCAGTAATCTACACTTAAATCACCCACCGAATCTGAATCTAAGTTGAGACCTTTGATTTTGATCTGAGGATCAAGATTACAGAATTCGAGGAATTTTGCTTGGGAATCCAGATCTATGATCTAGAAGTGTTGGGATACGGAATTAAGATATACTCATTGTATTCAAAAGAAAATCAAAACTGAAAACTTGCATAAAAACCCTGTTTTCTTAAAGGACTGTCTTACGCAAGAATGTTGGAGGGAGCATTTGGTATATGTGTGTTCTAAGGGAAGTTTGATTGCAACAGCTGGCGGGGAGAACGGCTCACGCGGCAAAAACCTGCCCAGGTCTTGACTAGCCTCGGTATGGTTAAAATGTGATCTAGAAGTCTTGGGATACGGAATTAAGATATACTCATTGTATTCAAAAGAAAATCAAAACTTAAAACTTGCATAGAAACCCTGTTTTCTTAAAGGATTGTCTTACGCCAGAAAACTGGAGGGAGCATTTGGTATATGTGTGTTTTAAGGGAAGTTCGGTTGCAACAACAGCTGGCGGCGGGGAGTGTTCAAAGGACGGCTCACGCGGCAAAAACCTGCCCAGGTCTTGACCAGCCTGGGTATGGTGTAAAATGGTGTGCTTCTGGTGTACGAGGGCAAGCCCCGAGTGAGAAACCCTGCCCCCCGCACAAGAGGAAGCTACTTCCGCTGCTACCATCCGGGAATCCCGTGCGCAGAGGGGGCAGTGGGATCTCACAGTTGGTATCAGAGCGTTGTTGTAAATTTACGTAACAGCAGTAGAAGTTGCTTAAAAATTTTAAAGTAAATCTGGGAAATAATATTTTCGCTTGTTAATATTATGTTGAAGGAACTTCAAAAATTGAAAACTCATAAATTGATTTGGAAATTTATAGATGGATACCCCGAATCTATCTGGCATTCCTGAACTCTCCCAGAGTCAGGATATGATAGCCTTTGCATTCGACCACCTCATCAACTCTGCTACGACCTGAGTAAGCAGAGTGAGACTCGCACGTCATTTTGAGAGTCTTTACTTTCCTGATCCTCTTGAGTGATGTCAGTATATGTGGTTCTGTGGAGGACGATGTATTAATGTCAGTACCAGTCAGCGTCAGAGGCTCAGGCAAAATATTTCCTTAGCCATGGTTCTGATAAGGCTAGGACTTGTTCAGCATGTACAACTCTTTGATCATTCACCTAGGAACTTTAGAACTTTATGCCGAGGTTTTAGGCTTCTTAGCCGCTTTATCCCTAGAGATAGAATTACAACACCTCTTTTTGTAATGAATCCTATGTACCATGGCATGTCTCCTTCGCAAGTTCGCTTCTTTATGCGTATACGATTGAGACATTGATTTTGGGGAGCCATGATGCTCTATGTATATATCAAAAACTTTTGATAATAAATGATGTTTTGTAAAAAAATTCCAAATTATTTTCATGATTGTGAATATGGTTAATCTTGTTTCATGAAGTATGATGACATAATTAGCTGTTTAAAGAATAAATCGTAAAAATTAAATAATCATAAATCTGTTGTCAAAGTTAAGTTGACAAAAATCTCGTTTTGTCAGAATCATGAGGCGCGCGGCCCGTGCAAGGCAACCGGATCCTCTAACCGATGACGAAGTTAGATCCGGATGTTTGAAAAGCCTTGCACAGATCCCAACCTGGTCCCTTCAAAGGTGAAGGGGAACAATTAAGTGAAGTAGTGGAAAAGTGGATTGAGGCAATGGAGGAATACTTTGATGTAACTGGCTACAATGAGAGAAGCAAGATGGCTCTTGCCAGGTTAAAGATTGTAGAAACAGCCAGGGTTGCTTGGAGGAATCACTGCGAGACTAACCGTCTCGACCGGAATACCCAGACCTGGACCGATCTTAAAGCTTACCTCAGAAAGAGGTTTTGTCCTCCGGGCTTCCTTGAAACTAAGATGAATGAGTTCTTGGAACTAAAGTAGGATAGCCGGATAATTGAAGAGTAGCTTTTGCCCTTCTCCTCAAATATTCCCCGCAATTGGATGAAGAGCAACTGATGGCCAAGTTCATTCGAGGAATGAACGAGCCATTGGACACCTTAGTAAAGAATGCCAAACCTGTCTCAATGGCCAAAGCAGTAAGAATGGCAAAGGACTTTGCCAAAGCCTTTGTTGTTAAGGTCCCGCCAAAGCGTGCACCCTCTAACTTTAAAAGATTCCAAACCCTGGGAAGTACTTCAAACTTTCCTCCCCCAAAGACGCAGCAAGGCCCAAATCAGAATCAGGATGCGGGAAGATTCAGAAGTGAAGAAAGACCCTTCCCCCAGAACACTTTCTCAGGAGCCCCACCTATTTCAAGGCTTCAGAGGGATGAGCTCAAAAGTGAGAACCGGTGTTTTGGATGCCAGGGTTTTGGTCACCAACTGAAAGGCTGCCCGACTCCTGCCATGTCAAGGGGACAAGGAAGTCAAGGACCGAGAGTGCAAAGACCAACCCCTTCCTATCACAGTCAAATCAGGGTCCATCTCGCCCAAATCAGGGAAATCCCAGGAGAACTCCAGCTCAGCCATCTGCCTTTGTCTAGAGTAGCCTCAGTACACTCCTTCCCAGAATTGGGGCAACCAAAGAGAAAGAGTTCCGCCTCTTAGACTACAGCAGCCAAAGCAGTCACAATTGCAAAACTAGTGGAAGAGGAAAGAGGACAGATTTATGCTGCAATTTAAAACCAAGGGCCAAACCGTCAATTCTCCGTCATCCATACTCCAGCTGAGTATCAGGGTAAGCCTTTTAAACTTTTGATTGATTCAGGTAGTACTCATTCTTTCATTTCCCCTGGTGGATGCTTGCATAAGCTAGTCTTAGATCAGAAATCAGGGAAACCTATGCAAGTTGAATTGGCAAGTGGGAAGATTCTTTTCACTCACCTTGAGACAGATCGTATTCAGTTCAGTCAATCTAGATGGGAATTTAACTGACTATCAGTTCAGAGTTATACCTTTGGGAGTTTTCGACAGGATCCTTGCAATGGATTAGCTCCACAAAAATCAAGCTGACATTCACTGTCATAATGGAATCATTTCCTGCTGTGACCTTCACGGAAACAAAATTCAAGGAACCGAAATTTCAGGATCCCCAAGCCTATAGTTAGTAAAAGCTTCTAAGTTACTAAAAGGACTTAGAAAGAAGCAACGCATTTATCTTATCAAAATAAATTCGGTAGACTTAAAGTTAAAAGCTAAAGAACCTGAATGGTTAAGTGATTATGATGATTTATTCCGAGCAGAGCTAACAGAGATGCCTCCAATTCGGGAAGTAGATCATGTGATAGAATTGACCCCCGGAGCTCAGCCAGTAGCCTTGCGCATGTACAAAGTGCCAGTTCCTGAAGCCATCAAACTCAAGGAACAGCTTAGACAGCTATTGGAACAAGGGTTTGTAAGACCCAGTGTTTCACCTTGGGGTGCGCCAGGGTGTGCCAGTTCTCTTTCAGAAAAAGAAAGATGGAACGCTAAGACTCTGTGTGGACTACAGAGGTCTCAATCAGCTGACAGTTAAGAATAAGTATCCTATCCCTAGAATTGATGAGCTTCTGGACAGGCTAAGTGGAGCCAGATCTTCACAAAGATAGATCTCAAATCAGGGTATTATCAGATCAGGATTAACGAGCAAGATATCCCGAAGATAGCCATCAATACTCGGTATGGGCATTATGAATTTAGTGCCATGCCGTTTGGATTGACAAATGCCCCAGCTACATTCAATCGCTTAATGCAGGACATTCTCAGAGAATACTTAGATGATTTCGTTCTTGTTTTCTTTAATGATATTCTGATTTACTCAAAGAATGCAGCTGACCATGAATCTCATATCAGAAAAGTTCTTGAGATTCTAAGGAAGCACCAACTCTGCAAAAAAGAGCAAGTGCACTTTCTCTGCCGACCATGTTGAATACTTGGGCTTTTTGGTATCCAAAGATGGAACTTGTCCAGACTTTGCAAAAGTCCAAGTAGTCATAGATTGGCCTGAACCAAAGACAGTGAAAGAAGTTAGAGGATTCTTGGGATTGACTGGTTGGTATAGAATTTTTATACCAAAGTATGCTCTCATAGCTTCCCCCCTGACTAATCTTCTCAAGAAGAATATCCCGTTTCAATGGTCTGCCAGGTGCCATGATAAGCTGAAGACCGCCTTGGTAACCAATCCCGTTCTAAAGCTGCCAGATTTCTCTCTACCCTTTGAGGTAGTAAAATTGATGCTAGTGGTTTTGCCCTGGGAGGTGCACTTATGCAAGAAGGTCATGTAGTGGCCTATGAATCCCGAAAACTCAAAACGCATGAGAGGAATTATGCTGTCCATGACCTGGAACTACTTTCAATAGTTTATGCCATGAAGTTGTGGAGACATTACCTACTGGGTCAAAGATTCACTTTGATGACAGATCATTAGAGCTTAAAGTGGATCTTCACTCAGAAGGATCTCAACATGCGCCAAAGAAGGTGGATGCAGACCCTGCAGGAATCTGATTTTGAAATCAAGTATCGCCCAGGCAAAGAAAATGTTGTAGCAGATGCCCTCAGCAGAAAAGCCTCCTTGCTTGCAATTACTGTAGTGTCAAATCCTTTGGTTATTGAAGCAAGAGAGAAGATCATGCAGGATAGCCCTATTGCTACCCTACTTATGTAGGAAAGCAAAACTCCACAAGAGTTGAACCGAGTTCAAGGGTACAGCGTGGATGATGGAATTATGTATTATAATCACAGGCTATGCATTCCCAATGATGAGGGAACTAAGGGTCAAATTTTGAATGAAGCCCATGACAGCCTTATGCAGGACATCTAGGTTTTATCAAAACCTACATGTCTGTGAAGAAAAGCTTCTTTTGGCCTGGTCTAAAAAGGATGTACTTAATCATGTACGTCAATGTCTGACCTGTCAGAAAGTCAAGGCCAAAGGAGTAAAAATGCCTGGAAGTTACATCCATTAGACATCCCCCAGATGAAGTGGGAATGCATCAGTATGGATTTTATTACTGGATTACCTTCAGTGCAATCAGGTTACAACTCCATCTTAGTGGTAGTTGATAGACTAACCAAAGTTGCCCATCTGATTCCAGTAAAAGAAACCTACACCGCAGTGGATGTGGCCAGAGTGTTCCTCAAAGAAGTCTTCAGATTGCATGGCCTACCCAGAAGAATAGTAAGTGATCGAGATCCCAAATTCACGTCAAGATTTTGGACTGCATTTTTTGAAGTAGTAGGAACTTTCTTGGATCTCAGCACAGCTTACCACCCTGAGACCGATGGTCAAACAGAAAGGGTAAACCAAGTAATCGAAGATATACTTTGGTCATGCTGTGACAGGGAACACAAGAAGTGGCTAAGCTATCTGCACCTAGTCGAGTTCGCCTACAATGCTTCTTATCACCAAAGTATTGGGATGAGCCCTTTTAAAGCTTTGTATGGATAAGATTGCTTAACTCCATTAACTTGGTCCGACCCATTGATTAGGGTCGAGATGTCCAGACAGATGCTTGATGATATGGAGGAGCAGATGTATTCAATTCGCAAAGATATAAAAGCTACCCAAGATAGACAAAAGCAGTATGCAGATAAGAAGAGGACAGACAGAGAATTCGAAGAAGCAGATATGGTCTTCATTCGAGTACGTCCCAAAAGAAGTTCTCTATCTCTTGGGAAGTACAAGAAGTTATCCCCCAGATATTGTAGGTCACATCTAATTACAAAGAAAGTAGGTGACTTAGCCTACTACGAGCTTCTTCTGCCTCCTCATCTCAAAGTACAGAATGTATTTCATGTCAGTCTTCTTAAAAAGTATGTACCAAGCCCGAATCATGTGCTTGATTATGAAATCTTAACTTCTTCAACCCAAGGGCAGATGGAACTCCAACCTGAAGAAATCCTTGATGTTCGAGAAAAGATTCTCAGGAATAGAATTTTCTGAGAGAATTATTGGTCAAATGGAAGTTCTATCCTTTTGCAGATGCCACCTGGGAGAAAGAAGCCGAATTGTTACGGGATTACCCCCAGTTTGCGAGATAAGGACATCTCGCGTTTTTCAAGTGGGAGAGAATGTAAGAGTCCTCCCCAGCCTCTCAAGATGTCCAGCATCTTCTCCTGTAATCAAATCCCTCTTCAGAAATATTAAAGATCTTGTTTCTACTTGTTTTGGCCTAGAGAGAGAAAATATTCTAGAGAGAGGTTATTCAGATTTTGAATATTTTTGGATAAAAAAATATCTCTTCTTATTAAAATAAGTTCCCCCGAAACAAAAGTTCAAAAAGATTTTCAGAAGGTGCATTAGAAATCAAGTATAATCTGTTCAAGAGGCTTTATCCTAGGGGTCCAGATTTTTTGAAAATTTTAAATTAAGGTTTTGAGGGGCCAATCAGATTCATCCAAATATGTGGAGAAGATAAGATGAAGAGTGGACTAAGGACCAAAGGAAATACTAAAAAAATAGATTTTTGACACCTCACAATGGGAATTCCCCCTCATGAAGGAGGCACCTATTTCACATGTGTGGTGGAGTTTTAAATTATCAAAAATTGAGATATTTCATCTCTCCTCTCTCCTAATTCAAGTCTAGTTTCAAAAAGTAAGCTAAACTGACCTAAAAATGGTCAAAATTGACCAAACTGATCTGAAAAATTCTAGAATCAGTTTGCTTGGTTAGAAGCTCACTTTTTCCTATAAATAGGAGCCTCCCCCTTTGTTGAAGCTTAATAGTGTTTTATGCACTGTTACTCTACTCCTCCCAAGAGCCAAGAACTATGAATTTCTTAATAATTCACTAGTTTTTGACCTTTCTCTCTTCTAAAGAATTGGTGGCTACTCTTGTTGCAAACAAGAGTAGATCCCTCAAACCATCAAGCCAAAGGAAGGCTCCCAGAATTCATGTAAGTTAAAAATCTTATATTTTTCTTTACTCTTTTAATGGTTTTCTAATTTTTATTTTGTTTGAAATGATAAATCGATGCTATGCCTTGTTGGAAAGGCTCCCCCTCTCTCATTCTTAAAATCAGCCCTTCTTTAAGTGATCTAATAGTTGAAATTAAACTTTTCATATTGTTTCTTTTTTAAAAGTGAAAATTTATTAGTTTAGAGTGCTTAACACCATTTGGGGATAATTTTTAAGTAAATTTAAGATAAGAAAAATTAAAAAATGATCAGCCATACAAAGGAGGTTATGGTAAAATTTTTTAAAAATTTGTGAAATAAGTTTCATCTTTTATTATTCTAAAAGAATAATCCCTATCGTTTGTGTATTCTAAAAGTGTCATTTTCATTCTATTCATAGAAAAATACATAGTAGAAATATATTTATTCTAAAAGTGTTATTTCCATTAGATTTAAATTCTATGCATATAGAAAGATGCATATTGGTTATTTTTTTAATTATAAAAGAGTGACTTTCATTAGATATAAATTCTATGCATGGAAAGATGCATATTGGTTATTTTTATTACAAAAGTGTTACTTTCATCATTATTGATTTTTATGCATAAATAGATGCATAAAAGAATATTTTATTAATATAAAAGTGTTACTTTCATCAAAATAAATTTTTATGCATAAATAGATGCATAAAAGAATATTTTTTATTATAAAAGTGTTACTTTCATCATTATTAATTTTTATGCATAAAATAATGCATAAAAGATTTTTTTATTATAAAAGTGTTATTTCATCATTATTGATTTTTATGCATAAAATGATGCATAAAAGAATTTTTTTATTATAAAAGTGTTACTTTCATCATTATTGATTTTTATGCATAAAAAGATGCATAAAAGAATTTTTTTATTATAAAAGTATTTTTTTCATCAATATTGATTTTTATGCATAAATAGATACATAAAAGAATATTTTTTTATTATAAAAGTGTTACTTTCATCAAAATAGATTTTTATGCATAAATAGATGTATAAAAGAATATTTTTTATTATAAAAGTGTTACTTTCATCATTATTGATTTTTATGCATAAAATGATGCATAAAAGAACTTTTTTATTATAAAAGTGTTACTTTCATCATTATTGATTTTTATGCATAAAATGATGCATAAAAGAATTTTTTTAATTATAAAAGTGTTACTTTCATCAATATTGATTTTTATGCATAAATAGATGCATAAAAGAATTTTTCTATTATAAAAGTGTTACTTTCATCAAAATAGATTTTTATGCATAAAAGAATATTTTTATTATAAAAGTGTTACTTTCATCATTATTGATTTTTATGCATAAAATGATGCATAAAAGAATTTTTTATTATAAAAGTGTTACTTTCATCATTATTGATTTTTATGCATAAAATGATGCATAAAAGAAATTTTTTATTATAAAAGTGTTACTTTCATCATTATTGATTTTTATGCATAAAATGATGCATAAAAGAAATTTTTTATTATAAAAGTGTTACTTTCATCAAAGTGGATTTTTATGCATAAATAGATGCATACATAATTTTTATATCAAAATAAGAGTTCTCTTTAATCCTTGTTTAAATCCCATGAATATGGGTAAATGAATTAAGTAAATACTCTGTGAAAGAAAATTTTATCGTTTCATATTCTCTAGGATGGTAATGAGAAAATTCAAAAAAACTATCGAAGTCGGAATTTTAGATAAATGACTAATTTATTCCTCATAAGAATTCGTGTGTTTAGTTTTGAATTCAGTAAAGTAGTAATTGAATTATTACCTTCGAGAAAGATAGATCAGGGAAAACCTTTCCAGGCTCAAACCCTGAATCAGACTATGACCAAGACATAACTCCTTCGTCAGTTTCAAGAATAGACAATTTGACCAGTTCAGTAATCTACACTCAAATCACCCACCGAATCTGAATCTAAGTTGAGACCTTTGATTTTGATCTGAGGATCAAGATTACAGAATTCAAGGAATTTTGCTTGGGAATCCAGACTTGTGATCTAGCCAGGACACCTAAAGAGGATCCTGGAGGGTTCTGACCAGGAGATGCACGGGCTCGTGTCGAGGACACCCATGCGTATGTCGTGGAAGGTATATATGTATGAGGAACGAGAAACTTATTGTAATCTGTTACTGGATCTCGTTGCTGACCTGCTGGTCTCAACGGAGAGTCCAGAGTGATATTGTTTTGTGAGAAACAAGGATTGAATGGAAATTTTGAGTTGTGACATCTGTATCTAGTAATTGTTTGTCAATGGATTGTTTTATAAATTAAAGTTTAAAGAGGAGTGTGTGAGTATCTATATTCTAAAGCAAAAGTTAAGAAAGGCTTTCAATTATGGGTGGGTGAGTACTTGTCTGATTCTACTATTCCAGTGGTTGGGCGGTGGCTAACCCATGGGCCGGATGGGGTTAGGCTGGAATCAGTAGAGTTTTAATAATAAAATTGATTAATAAGATTACGCTTAGAACTCGAATAGTTAAATAATAACGTGAAGACTTATCAAATGAATAGATTAACGGCTGTGCCTAATTCAATTTAGGAAAAAATCATTGATTCCTTCAAGTTAAGTTTGTTATAGTTTCCCTTCTATCCGGTTTATTCAGATGAAGGTTAGTTCAGTCCTCATGACCTCGTTAAAAAAATTCATTAAGAAATTCAAAATGGTGGAATCGTCCCCACTTTTCGAGCATGGGAAATTTTCCCGGTTTCGGTTTTCGGAATGACCACCAGCTTAGTCTCGTGCCTGGACATTCGAGGGCGAGGCCCCGAGTGAGAAACCCTGCCCCCCGCACAAGAGGAAGCTACTTCCGCTGCTACCATCTGGGAATCTGGTGTGCAGAGGGGGCAGTGGGATCTCACATTTTTACTTTTCCCTTCAAGAAGAGTTTTCCTCCACAAAAACAATTCAGAAAGTTGTAAACAACTGTCTGTGTGTGTCTAGACCATATGGCCATCTACGCTTGTAACTTCCCTAAGTACTACAACAAGGAAAGAAAGACACATAGCACATATTTTCCTTAAGTAATACAACCAAGGAAACATGAAACACATGTTTCATATGAGTGTTTCATCTCAAACACCAAACCATAGTTGCCACTTGCAAATGAAAGATGTCAATAAAACACAAATTGCTACTGAGGCATCGAATAGTATCATGCCTTTAGTATACACTAGATGTTCTCAAATCCTCAAGAACCTCATAATAATGAATGTGCTCGAACATTCAAGGAATTCCTTTGCATGTTCTACGACATCAAAGATGTTTTTCTCTTATGGTTAGAAACCACATGGACTTTAATTCAACAAATTTGTGCAATTGTTGCAAGTCTTTAGCAAATTGTTCTATAATGTGGTAAATTTCAATTGACCTTACACATAGTTTAAGGAAAGTTACACTTTCCTCTCTTCAAAAGTTATTGCGTTCTTCCAAGAATAGTTTACACATCTTGCAACAAAGATGATTTCCACATAGATAGCAGTTATGTGATGTATAGTGTCTACGCATTACTAGAAAATCAAGAGTGACGTGCACCAATGAGAGTACCAGTCCTAGCCCACGAGTAGATACATGCCTATCCACACGTCTACTCCTAAAACCACTTTGGTTGCTTGTTGGCAGTACATACCTATGTCTCTACGGCCAACCATGTCTCTAAAGACATGTTTATGGGCTATTTATAATAACATCCAAAAGCAAATAGCACCATCCAAACACACCTCTACAAGTGTGGTCTCATTGGACACCTCTACTAGGTGAAACAATATCGTAAACAATTTCAATTATGGGAAATTGTTTACTACTAATAAATAAACGAGAAATTCTTTATTGCTTACCTAGTATGTATATACATATGCTATGATATGTGAGTTAGGTATGCCTCTAGCACACCTTACATTGATAGACAAACAAAATCAATCTTTGAACTTTGAGACTATTTCGACGTGAATAACACAACATCCAATTTGTGTTCAGTACTAATATGAAAAGTATGGCATATAACAAATCTTTGTTGCCTCCCCATGACAATGGCAATGCACCACCTACCCGTAGGTGGCAATATACTACCCAACTGTAACCAAAGTCCACCCTTGTATGCACTTCATAAACATATTACAAAACACAAATTTTTACAAGCGAATCCTCGAATAACTTTTGGTAAAGTTGGACTTCGCCACTTATCCTGTGTATCTTAAATACCAAATTCTTTCTCAATTTGGATAAGGAACTCCATACTCTTTACAAGAAACTCCGTACTCCTGGATACACCCTTTTCGAGTTGGAATATCTAGAGAGCCATCTTTAACAAGATGCTCGAGCCACTTACTATGAAGTGCTCATCTAGATTGACTTAAAACCTTTGGCACTACAGCACAAAGTATGGGGCATTCTAGCACCCAATTGTTATTGATTCAAAGACATTCACTCAACAACTATGTCAATCTCTAAACTCTACGGTTAGCATCTAACCATGAGTTCTATTAGGCCGTGATAGTAGCCTTAGACTTCAACTTTTAGTGTGAATATAAACAACAAAGTCCCTAAAGAAGTTGCTCAAAACTTTGTGGTACCACCTCATAGCCATCTACCATGCCTAGGCATAGCGTGAAACAATTTCACGCATATTCAACTACACACTGAACACTCTTACCAATTTGGTTTAGCACTAAATTGACAAGGTTAGGGATTTATCTAGAATAATAAGCACCTAAGTTTTCTGACTTTCTAAAATTTGAACTCGTTGGAAGTCAACACCGATATTGGTTAAATGAATCTATCACTTTCTTCTCATAAATTTATCACCCTCTAAGCGCTCTGTCTCAGTACATAACCCAAGAGATTTGTTTCATCCCTCTGGACCAGTGCTCACTCTTCTTCTCATAGAAACCTTGACTAATCACTCCGGATTAGCACACCTTTCTAAGGAGGAAGGTGATGATTGTTTGAAAGTGCGCGCGCATACAACAATACTATGCCAAAGTATAAAAAATGATCAAGATAGTTGCTAGGCATTCTGTACTAGCATCAAGATCAAGATTTGTGTAATCACTCCAGATTAACAACAAATCTGGTGTGGTTTTCCTCTAATCTCTCCGAATTAACAACAGATCTGGTATGGTTTTCCTCTAATCTCTCTGGATTAGCTTCAAACCTTTAGTTTACTTCTGAAAACCACCATGTTCAGTCCTAAACTCACCAGACATGTTAGAATACTCCGCTAAGCTCTCTAGCTTAGAATTCTTTCTAACAAACATAGTCATGGTATATAAAACTATGTTGGATCCAATGACAATAAATAACCATGCTTTTTTGGAGTGAAGTACTTCTCACTTTAAAACTAGGTAGTAACCCCATCACATACTTGTAATGATCCACTCATTTCCAAGTGCCTTGAAACTAGTAGGTTTTACAAGAATATGAACTTTGCAGCACTAAATAGCCCAAGCAAACTAAGAATTTACTTTTTTTAATTTATGAAAGTCATTCCATACTTCCATAATTTGTACAGTAGCAGCCAAACATGAAAGTCATTCCATACTTTTTTTAAATTTATGAAAGTTGTTCCATACTTCCATAATTTGTACAGTAGTAGCCAAACATGTGCTTAAAAATGGGGCATCCCCCACATATTGGAACCATCTAACTATACTAGTCTTCGTACTCTTATGGCTCGCCCAAACCCTCGTCGAAACACATCCAACAAGAAAATGACTTGGCAAACCGCAACTGTCGTGGGGGATCTTTTCAATGGCCAAGATTGTAACCCTTGAGGTCTCGAAGCTCCACCACTCCTTGAGCAGCAATTTCGGTGTAGCCTCCCGTGTGCGTTGTCACACCGTCGCGTTGCACTATGTGCACTCGTCCCTCCTCTCACCTCACTACTTCACTCACACACCCTCACTAGCATCCATTAGAGAGAGATTAGCAAGAGTCACACTCAATTGCACAATGGGAGAGTTCTTTGTATTATGAGAGATTCTCACTTATATACATGGCCATAAGTGTTCACACTCACTTAAACTATGGCCAGCTGGGTACTTTAGGCTCATAAGAGGCATAATGCTATTACAATGACTACTCTCATAATATATCCATGAAGTACATCACTTAGGATTTCATCCTAACTTGCTACCATACATTCTTGAAGAGGAAATTGCCGTAAGTGTTTCGTTGGACCATTACGGGCGCCCTTGCTTCATATCTTGAATGTATGACCTTTTGGTGTGTCTACATTGACTCCTTGATGTAAGATAATGGCAATAGCTCTTGTTAACCCTAGAAATGGGTTAACATTCCCCCCTTCTTGATGGTGATCGTGTCCTCTTGTGATTGCGTTGAAGACCTTTGTGTGGGGAGAATTGACAAGCTTTGTTGATGGCTTTTGATATTGAGTGACGTTCAATGGTCCTTGTTCCTCTAGAAGGAATGAGAAAGGCTAGTTATTAAATGAGAAGGTTAGTGATAGCGGGCATTTTTAATTGGGCTATGAATTTTTATTTAGTGATTGTATTTTTATATGTTTGTGAGCACTTTTTTTGGTTGGTATAATTTTTGCTCACTTTGGTTTTGGCAATCATAAGCATATTTACATGTTATTTGTGTTAGTTGGGAAACTAAGAGATGTTAATAATGGGGGAGAAGAGAAGGAAGGATCCACAGGAACATAGACAAAATCATGAGAACTAAGATTGTGATTCTCAGTTTCTCATCTGATTCATTGAAGCGACATTCATCGCTTGAAGAATTTGGCCTTCAATGATGTCCCTTTTTATGGCCAAGATTCTTGCTAAATGTTGCTGAGTAGGTCATGTTCCTACATGCTTCTTCCCATGTGCTTTTTATTCTTTTATGGATATTTAAGTGTTCTATTAAGTAGATATACATGAAGTACATGAAATGAGTCAAATAGACTCTTATTGAGCTGCTACTTGTTGAAGTAACCATCTATTGGTAAGTCATGAAAGAATTACGCGACGAGCAAGGTTAATATAGATATCTTCACTAAGAAATAGAGATCAATGTGTTGTTCTCGTGTGCATGCCTATGGGCATCCGAGAGGATACAACAAGCGAGGGTGTGTTCCGACGCAACCAAGGAACGGTTTAGTGGCGACGCAGCTCGTCCGTGAGAGTTGCCATTGTTCTTCAAGGATCAACAAATTTACTCCCAAGCGAACCAAGAGCTACCAGGTTGGAATTGTTCCTTGTTTTTGTAGGTTTTTGTCTTATTTTTTTTGTTGGAGATGTATCACTCCAACAAGGGATGAAATCTCCATGGTTGCGCACACAATGGTTCCTTGAGAGTGGACTGGTCATGTTGTATTTATAGTGCGTAGGTTTCTAATTCTTGTTTTTTGAATTCTAAACTTTTACATTCTTTTACAAGTTGGCCATTGGAAGTGCTTGTTTGGCTGGGTATGTGGTGCCTTAGTTAAGGCCACTAGTGATATGGTTTCTCTCTACAAGGAATTTGACCCAAACTCTAGCCCAACTCGCATGGTATTGT
Organism: Cibotium barometz; assembly: GCF_041138505.1. Taxonomy (NCBI): domain Eukaryota; kingdom Viridiplantae; phylum Streptophyta; class Polypodiopsida; order Cyatheales; family Cibotiaceae; genus Cibotium; species Cibotium barometz. Next base: position 18,205,185 of record NC_141078.1, read on the forward strand.
GAGTGTTTATCGTTCACTATGAATGAATGATGAGAAGATAGAGACCTACGGTATCACAATTAAAGATTGTGATTGACCAACACATAGTGTTGTTTGATTGAGTGGGGCTAGTCTTGTCCGTAAAGCGACAAGATGTACTAGTCGAATTTTGCTTCATTGAATTGCTTTAGGTTTTACGAGAGAGCAAAGCAATTATTTTCATTTCTTGAAGATCCTCTTTCGTGTTCTTTCTAAGGTTTGGATAATCTTAGAATAAGGTCCGTAAAGATCAACTGATTCTAAGATTTGTAGTAATCTTAGAGTGAGATCCATAATGATCTGAGTTTGGGGTTTACCGAACATAGAGGAACCTAGGTGCTACTGATGCTATGTTTGACGTGACTTGTAATAGAGTATGGAGTTACTCTACTCACCTTTGGAGTATGTCATTGCTCCTTTCCTTTGATAGGATGGGAGTGTCCGTGAGATATCTTTCTCTAAAAGCTACCTTGTGGCTAGTCTTTAGACCTTCCCTGGTTACTTCTAATACTGGCTTAAACAGTATTTATGTAGTGGGCCATTGGAACCTTATCGAATTGTTCTCATAAATAGTCTAGATTATCTAAGGCTATGGAACTTGATATAGTTCTTAAAATTATAGCCATGTTGAACTTTGGAACAGACTATGCATGGTTCGTCTAGTGCAAACACTCATGGATGCATAGTCATCCATATGCTTGAGATTTTGTTTCTCAAGGAGAAGAAAAGAGCCTACTTGTATGTCACGATGAGCTTCATGCTCATTTGATGGTATGGGACATCAAATGTTCATAAAGGTCATGGTGGTCTTGGTGATATGGGACACCAAGGCTTATATGCATAGGTTGAGCCTTTAATTGCTTGTACGCTTGTTTCATAGTGATCAAGTGTTTGGATAAGATTGAGTTTTAGACTCACTTATAGCCTTTTGTTGGGAAGAAATCTGACAATAGAGTTTGGAAAAGCTTTGTGTAGCATAGCCATGATTACTAACTAGTACTGATGACAGAGCAATTTCTAGTTTGTGAGTGTTATAGAACCATTAATGAGTAGGTGTTAACCCATTTCTAGGGTTAACAAGAGCTACTACCATTATCTTATATATCAAGGAGTCAAGGTAGACACACCAAAAGGTCATACATTCAAGATATGAAGCAACGATGTCCAAATCTACAACTTGGACGGGTGCCCGTAATGGTCCATCAGAATACTTATGGTGATTTTCGCTTAAAGAGTGTGTGGTAGCAAGTTAGGATAAAGTCCCAAGTGATGTACTTCATGGATATATTATGAAAGTAGTGATTGTAATAGCATAAGGCCTCTTATAAGCCTAAAGTGCCCGTCTGGCCATAGTTTAAGTGAGTGTGAACACTTATGGCCATGTACATAAGTGAGAATCTCTCATAATACAAAAAACTCTCCCATTATGCAATTGAGTGTGGCTCTTGCTAATCTCTCTCTAATGCATACTAGTGAGTGTGTGAGTGAAGTGAGGTGAGAGGAGGAACGAGTGCATGCAGTGTAACATGGCGTAACATGGCGGTGTGGTAACACACACGGGAGACTACGTTGGAATTGCCACTCAAGGAGTGGTGGAGCTTGGAGATCTCAAGGGTTACGAGCTCGACCATCGAAAAGATCCCTAAAACATTTGCGGTTTGCCAGGTAATCTTCTTGTTGGATGTGTTTCGACAAGAATTTGGGTGAGCCATAACATTTTTGGCGTGGCTACCGGTGAGCATCCCTTAACTTTTTCAGTCGTATTTCTCTAATCTACACGTTACCCGTTTCCCATTGTCTTTAGTAATGGTTTACCTTAAAAAAGATGTGGTTTTGATGGTGATTTGGTGAGAAATAACTCTCTTTTTTTGTTTTGTGAAGAATATTTTTTTGCTTAAATCGTCGTTTTTGTTGTTTGTTAATTTGGTTTTTAATGTTCCTAGGGCTTTCACATAGAGTGTATTAGGTCTTGTTTGCTTCCATTGCATCAAAACATTAGGGGACATTTGAACATAAAAAGGGCCCTCTAAGGATCCCTAATTTTAAGGAATTAAGATTAATTTTATTGAGGCTTAAGGAGACAAACCTTATAATGATGCCTACTTTTGGCCCTAAAAGTACTTTTTCCTCTCTAGGATTTTCACTCTAGGATTCTCTTTCTAGCCACTAAAACTCTTGAAACATCATCAATCTCATCCATATAGAGACCCAAAAAAAATTTATTATCAAAATAATTATCTCAAAATAACTTTCAATCACATTTAATGCACTTTCATTGCCTTTCTGAAGTTCTCTCTAAATTTCATATCAACAGTCATTAAAAGACAATCTCGTTTAATACACTTTCATTGAGTTTTTGAAGTTCCCACAAATTCTAAATCAATAGTCATTAAAATACAAGGAAAACTTACGTTTTTTTATTTTTTCACTTTTAAATGCATAAAAAATAAAAATAAAAATTTAAATTAAATTTTCGGATAGGCTAGCAATTTAAAATTTATATTTTATAGCAAACCCACCTAAAAATTATTTTCTTCATTGATTACTATCACATCTCCTCTCTGTCCGACTCAACAACTAAGATTCTCTCTCTCTCTCTCTCTCTCTCTCTCTCTCTCTCTCTCCCTCCCAAGCCCTTCTCTCATTGCAATAGGTCTCTCTTTCAAGCTTCTCTTTGGGATCCAAGCTATCTACCATCTTCCATTGTGTCTACTATGGCACTCACAAAAATAACAAACACGTCAAATTCATCACGAGTGGGGAAGGTAGACTTGCATATTCGCATCTTGAATGAATATGCACCTATCAGAAAAGAACGTCTAAACGCATAGGAGAAGCAAGAAAGAAGACAACAGGGTCATTGTAATGTGGATCTTTGAGTTGATGGGTATTTATATCCTAATGATCCTTCTTTAAATTTCTCTGTAATGTGAATCGGGATGTGAATGGATGAGATGTGATGTGATGTGAATCAGGATGTGAATGAATGAGATGTGAGCGTTCTGGTTTGCCAATGATGCCATAGATACACCGATGAAGAAAAAATTAAAAATTAGGATTCAACCGGATATTTTGGAGGATTATGATCAGTGATACTATAGTTTCATTAAAAGATTGTTTTAAAGTCAGCTGAATCTATGAAAAAGATAATTTCATATTGGGTGTATAAGTGGTGTGACTAGTTTTAAGTTTGCATGAATATCCGGCTAGGGAACCTGGGAACTCTTTTCCCTGGTACCTGGGACAAAACCTAACCAAATTCTTAAATGGATCCCATCACTACAGTGATTGGGCGGTTGGCTAACCCACGGGATTGGATGGGGTCTGGACTGATGGATCCCTAAAATGAGACTCAATTCTGTTATTGTACGATAGATAAAGTAAATCCCAGATAAAAATTGTTCTATGGAAAAGAATCAACGGTTGTGCCTCTCAATGAGGAAAAAAGCGTTGGTCTCTATGATCCAAGTGCAAGTCTTTTCCTTGATCTGACTATGGGACTTACGGGTTCGGTCAGATCAGTTTTGTTAGTTAAGACTCTTGACTACGTTTGAGTAAATTTATCTTGGAGGAATCGCCCGTGCTTTCCAGGCAAGGGAAGTTTTTTCGGGTTTGGTTTTGGAAGAACTGATGGATTAGTCTCTTGTCCGGATATCCGTGGGGACGAGGCCCCGAGTGAGGGACCCTGCCCCGACCAAGAAGTGCTACTTCCGCTGCTAGCACCCCTGAATTCGTTGCGCGAAGGAAACAGGAATCTTTCAACTAGTATCAAAGCGAATTGGCTAAAGTGGACTAACCGAGAAACCAGAAATGTCAAAAATTTATGAAGTAACAATAAAAAGTTGAAAATGTGATGAAATTTAGTCTCTTTTTGCATCTAAAAGAAATATTCTAATTACTCCATGTACATATTCACCTATGAATATGCATGAATATCACTTATATTCTTATTAAAATTCATATTTATACATAGAAAGATGCATAAAAGAATTTTTTTATTGTAAAAGTGTTATTCTCATTAAATTTGATTTTTATGCATAGAAAGATGCATAAATTTTTTTTATTTCAAAAGTGTTATTCTAATTAAAATTGATTTTTATGCATAGAAAGATGCATAAAGAAATTTTTTTTATTACAAAAGTGTTATTCTTATTAAATTTGATTTTTATGCATAGAAAGATGCATAAAATAATTTTTTTTATTAAAAGTGTTATTCTTATTAAATTTAATTTTTATGTATAGAAAGATGTAAAAGAAAATTTTTTTATTATAAAAGTGTTATTTTATTAAATTTGATTTTTATGCATAGAAAGATGCATAAAGAAATTTTTTTTATTACAAAAGTGCTATTCTTATTAAATTTAATTTTTATGCATAGAGAGATGCATAAAGGAAATGGATGAGATGTGATGTGACGTGAATCGGGATGTGAATGAATGAGATGTGATGTGAAATAGATGTGATGTAAATTGGAATAGATATGAATGAATGAATGAGATATGATATGATGTAAATTGGGATAGATGTGAATAGATGAGATGTAATGGGATGTGAATCGGGAAAGATGTGAATGAATGAGATGTGAGATGAATTAGATGTGATGTGATGTGAATCAGGGTAGATATAAATGGATGAGATGTGAATGAATGTAATGTGATGAGATGTGGATATGGGGAGATGCGAGTGGGATCTGATGAGGATAAATGAGGAAAGCTGTGATGAGATGAAAATGATGTGATTGGATGAGAATGAAAATACATATGCAATGGATGTAGATTAAATAATGTAGATTGATGTGGAACAATATGGAAAGACGAGAGTTCGTTATAGAAACTGTATTTATGACCTGTTTTTAAATGACTGATTTATGTCAAGAATGCTAGGGAAGCATTTTGACCGTCTTGTGAATGACGTCGTGGAGACCTAACTGTTAAAGTTGCAAAAACAACTGACGGAGAGTCAATGGAGGACGTCTCGCGTAGCAAGGTCGACCGAGGTCTTGACTAGCCTCGGATCGATTTAAATGGTGAGCTTCCGGTACGATGGATGAGGGACCAAGGAAGCGACCTATGAGTGAAGCGCTAGGTGACCTGCGAGTGAAGGATCCTAGAGGGTGTTGACCATACGGTGCTTGGACTTTGGGTCGTCGAAGATACCCACACGTACGTCGGGGAAGATATTTGGATCAGCACTTCTTGCGCGGGGTAGGGTCCCACACTCGGGGCCTCACCCACAGATATCTAGACAAGAGACTAATCCATCAGCGGAAGTAGCACTTCTTGCGTGGAGTAGGGTCCCACACTCGGGGCCTCGTCCACGGATATCTAGACAAGAGACTAATCCATCAGTTCTTCCAAAACCGAACTCGAAAAAACTTCCCTTGTCCGGAAAGCACGGGCAATTCCACCAGGATAACTTTTCTCTAACGTAGTCAAAAGCCTTAACTAACTGAACTGATCTGACCGAACTCGTAAGTCCCATAGTTAGATTAAGGGAAAGATTGCACTTGAATCATAGCTTTTTTCCTCATTGAGGCATAGCCGTTGATTCTTTTCTATAGAACAATTTTTATTCGAGATTTACTTCATCTATCGTACCAATAGAATTTTAGTCTCATTTTAGGGATCCATCAGTCCAGCCTAACCCCATCCAGTCCCATGGGTTAGCCAACCACCCAACCACTATAGTGATGGGATCCAATTAAGAATTTGGTTAGGTTTAGTCCCGGGTACCAAGGAAAAGAGTTCCCAAGCCCCCTAGCCGGATATTCATACAATCTTAAAACTAGTCACACCACTTACACACCCAATATGAAATTGCCTTTTTCTCAGCATCAGCTATCTTTAAAACAATCCTTTAATGAAGCCATTGTGTCACTGATTACAACCCTCAAAATCTCCGGTTGAATCCTTATTTCCAATCATTCCTTCATCGGTGTACCTATGACATCATTGGCAACCAGAATGCTCACCACCTGTTCACTCAGGGGCCTTTTCGATAGTTCCTAGCTTATAGTAGTAACCGACAATATATTTACATAACAAAATAGAATCTCCGTTGAAGATGAGCAAGATCAACTAACGGATCCATATAAAAGAGCCATGGACTCATCCGTTGAGGATCGGCAAGGTCAACCAACCAGATCCATGCCCGAATTCAGAAAACAAATCTTACTGCTTGTTCCAAAATCTTCCCCAACATACGTGTGGGTACCTTCCGGCGGCGACCCAGAGCCCGAGCACCGTATGGTCAGCACCCTCTAGGATCCTTTTCACAGGTCACCTAGCGCTTCACTCATAGGCTGCTTCCTTGGTCCCTCATCAAGCGTGAGCGTTGGTGGTTGAAGTTTCTATGACGCTGAAGTCACGCCTCTCGCCACACCTCTTAATGGTGTTGCCCTTGCTACGTTGCTTCTGCTATGCATATGTCGCTTGCTTGCTGCACTTGTTGAATAGCTCACCACCACAAGTCCCATCTAGTCTCAACCAGCTTTGATACCAATGTTACACCCTCCATGGCTTTGCTGCTTCCATAGCTTCCCAGATTAGAGAGAGAGAGAGAGGGAGGGAGAAAGACTCTGGCTTTGTTGCTTCCATAGGTTCCCAGATGAGAAAGAAAAATATAGTAACGTCTCCTAAAGGCCGAAATGGCCCATGAGACCAAAACAAGGTACAACTCATGATGATGATGTCTCATCATAGCAAATCTGAAAGAAAGAATGAAAATAGTAACAACCTAAGAGAGCTAACAGCTGAAAGCTGAATAGTCGCGGTAAACTCCTCCGGTGGGTGGCGGGCAATGATGGCTCGAATCTCCCGATGGTGAGGGAGTCTTGGACGCGATCCTCGGGGTCGTAGGCGTCTCGCTCTATAGATGGGAATGGCTCTGTGTCCAGGGTGACTCCTCTGGAGGGTGGTCTGCTAGGTAGGCCTGTAGATAGGGAAGTAGAGGCTGGTGGGGTTACAGTGCTGGCTTTGAAAAAATCTGTGAGGGCTCTCTATCTAGGCGGCTCTGGTCCCACTGCGCTCATGTCCCTCAATAGGCTCTCTCTGTGGCATCTAAGCTCAAGTATGAAGAGCCCTAAGCACCTTTGGTCCTCAAAGTCCATGATCCGACGCAAAGGTCCAAAGCCTTCATGGAACAGGGAGTGGTACCTCCCTTGGATCTCATAGTAGACAGTACAACAACATATATAGTGTTCCTTCGACTCCACCCCCTGATGGCAAAGCTGGCATATGCGGTCCTCTAGTGATATATCCTCATATCGACCTGTCTCTATCCTCAGTCGGTGTGAAGAGGTGTGAATCTGTCCACCAATAGCACTCCGAATACCATGTGAGAGGTGTGTGTCCATGCAAGCATGGCGTATAATAAACCCATCCGAAGAGAGGTGTAGAAAATGACTATGGTAGTGTGCCATTTTCGTGCCCAATGGTTGCGGGGGCCTGACCCATGTCCTCTCTGTATCTAGTCTCACAATGTCCATCCTGATCACCTGATTCAGCTCTGAACAACTGAGATCTAAGAACGGGAAGTCCAGGCTGTAAGCAAAAGGCCGGAGTGCATCAATACTCATGCCATGCATGGCCAACCATGTGTGCATCTGGGCATACCAGCACTGGGTGTCTCCCTCATCTGCAAGCTATTTGGAGGAAGTGAGTGCAAGGCGAGGGTATTTCTGCTGAGGGAGCTCCCATATTCTATGGAGAAAAGTAACTGCACGGAACAAAGCCTCAGTAACTACTGGGGCAACCCCCACCTTTGCCCTGATGATCTCATGTGGTACAGATGACTTGCTCCAAATCATGCGTGCAATCATCATCACTAATGCAATCACCATCACTAATGGCCTCTCCATATGCTGCCATCTATCGTAATAGTCTCTCTCTGGTCCGTCATGTCCTGCCAATGGCTCCCTCCTCTTATGGAAAAGACTAGGCCCCCATATCTCTACTCCATAGAGAAGTGTCGATGTAACCAGAGTGTCAAATAGCCATAGTTTCATGCGTGGCTCCTGAAACTGTATGTCTACACACTGTCTCTCAAGTGCCCCCAAAGCTACAAATCCTCATGCTAGTCTAGCCTCTGCTGTCTCCCTCATAGAAAATCGCGGCCCTATGAAGGTCACCCCCAGGTGGTACACATAGAATCTGACATACTCAACTGGCTCTCCTCTAAACGTAAACTGCGTCTGTGTTCTAGTCACCCATGCTTGTGTGGTATTTAATGTCATAACCTTGGTTTTACTAAGGTTCACTGTGAGATCTTTGTCCACACAAAAAGACTGCAATGCATCCAAGTGTCTCTGTAGTCCCTCAGGAGTGTCTGAGATAAGCATAATGTCATTTGCATATAGTAGGATGGGTATCAACACCCCAGCTTGGCTCGCCCCTGGGCCACCCAATCTATCCATGAGAGAGAGAGACACTCATTGGCACACTTGCTCACCACCCACATCCAAAGAGATAAGGTGTGTGTACACACCTCCTAGTCATGTGTAGGCCTGCCTGCCCATACACATTGGTCTGGGCCCTCTGGTCACTTGGCCATCTTGCTTTATGACAACTCTTGCTCTGCAATTGCTAGGCATCTCACCCTTGAACCCCGCTAGCTTACACTGGCCATAGTCCAATACACCCGAACTTCGTTAATGGTCGAGCCATAAACGTTATTATATGCTATGTAATAGGGAGATATCTCTTGGAAACAGAGAGAGCCTTGGCTCAACATGCAAGCCAAATAGAAAGCAAAAAATCAAATCAAATCTCCCAAGTGTCATAAGTGCATGCTATCACAATGATTAAAAAATCTCCCAAATCTTTTCTCTTTCAAGGTTTACAACATTAGTTGATAGGGTATATTTTAAGAAAATTAATCCAAAAAGGGTTTTGGTAGCGTTTAAACTTCTACAATAAAAAATAAAAAAAGTTTTCCATGCTTTTTCAATGAGCCATGCGATGCAACTATTGACTAGCATTGGTTTTTTCCTTCATTGCTCCTCGTGTGAATATATATACCTAGATGAATCCAGGAACATGCCAAATTCAGCTTTTAGTAACGTGCATGTTATATACTCATGGTAGTCAACCCACAAGACTATATAACTATCAACTCCATTATGCATAGTATGGACTAGATACTACTACATCCCCGCTAACGTCATCAATGCCCAATAGTGGGTGTAGAATTCTGTATCAAGATATGCTCTCACACATGCACTCCACACACACACACACACATAAGAGCATATATTCACACAAAGCCCTTCGTACTGAGTTTCTATCAAACGTCAAACCTCCGAAGATGCCCAAACGTGAGTGGCAGGTGACTCCTCTCTTGCTTTGATTCTCTCCTTTTCTTTCCTTTCTCTGAATGTGCTTTGGTTTCTTGCTGATCATCACTTCACATTCAGGTGAGATATCCATTTCTTTACTTTCCTTTTTGAGTCGTTTTGGAACATCTCCTATTAACCCGTAATAAGTAGTTCTCTATTGAATTTTGGACGTTTTGTTATTGAAAATCAGGGCACTCTCCTCTTCAACAACACATTTCATTGGACAGTAGCAATTTCATTAGAATAAACAGATCTCTTGGAGCTGCTTCTTCTTCTTTGGCACGCTTATGCGTTGCATCTTGGTCTTTTTGTACGTGTCTTCAGTGTCATGTTTTCACATGCATTTTTGCACCTGTACTTCATCTTCTAACTGGTTCTTCAAGCTCAATATTATGAGGCGGGCCATTTATTTCTTCATCGTATGGCATGTGTCAACTCCTCCTCTTTGGCATCTAGATATGGCTTAGCTTGATCTATCACCTGTCAAAGGCCCTTATCAAACACAAACAGAAAACTGTACAAGTAGTACTACATCTTCTTGACCTGTCTTCTATTGTTGCGGATTCGTTGTAATCCTTCATTCTATTGAGTATGAGAAAATTTACAAGAAGCAAGTCACATACAAAGGCCACCACATGAAAGGAATATTGCTCATGATGTATACAAACTTCCTAACGGTCTCATATAACTATTGCAGGGGCTCTAGAAGATCCATGTATGTGGGCCAGGTGGCCAACAGAGTGTGAACGATGTCACTCCATATCCTAAAAATACAATGGGTGTCATAAACCTGAATATCTTCGAAGAAAGGTCTATGGTCTTCCACATATGCTAGGCCGTGATACTAGCAATAATTTCCCAGGTGGTATCAATACTCAATGAAGGTGGTAGTGTGTATCATAACGAGAGAATATCCTAAAGCAAACATCTTTGAGCTATGTCCCAATGGACAAGTACAAGTACAGGATCTTCTCCCCTACCCTAAAAAAGAAGCTATGGGCCAGACTGAGGATGTAGATAAGATCACTCCTCAACCTGCCCTATATCCTTTGTGCTCCCATAAACAATGTACACTGTCTTTGTTTGATAGAGCTGGGAATCTAGGGTAATAGGAGTTCACGCCAAAAATATATATGTCCACTACACAAGGTTTTTATAGTAACATAGTTTCTGTGATTGGTTGAGATCTTTCTTTGTATGATTTTATATAAGTCTCTTTCCTCGATTAAAAAACCCTTCCACCAGCCTAGCCTCTGAATGGGAAATGATGTTATTACTCTATGCCACGCGGACTCAATAGAAATATCAAATAAGGCACACCATGCGAGAGTCTATACTCTCAGAAATGGAATGCTAGAAGCCTCTACAATGGAGAGATATCTGCCCTACTCTTAGAAATGAAATGCTAGAAGCCTCTACAAACGGAAAACCTCCAATATGCTATTTAGCAAGGCCCTAAATAGGAGTATATGCTACCCAGCCAGTTCTCTTGTGGTGGAGATGAATAGGAGGTTTCGTTCCCATCATACACATCTAATTGGAGTGCGTCAATCGGTTTTGCAATTCTCAATTTGATCAAGTCTACTGTTATTGCCAGCCACTATCATGATAGGAGTACGTACCAGCTTCCTTATTACAACCTCTCTAAGAGTTCATCTGAGCCTTGAGAACACCACCAGTTGAGCTGCTGCTGCCACTATGATTGGAATACCAACCTCCGAATGATGCCAGGTGTGGCATCCTTAAGACCTCTCCAAGAGCTGATGAACCGATGAAATTATAAATGCTCAAAAGTAGATCCTTATAAAATGAAAAAAAAAAAAAAGGCCCTGCAACCCGATGTGGAAAATCCATACAATACCTAACAGATGATATTTCATGTTTTTCTTAGCTGCTGCTGCTGCGACATGCTACCAGGCTGAGCCAACCTCTGTCATTATTCTAGCATTATTAATAAAGTGTGCATACATCTATGTAAGGATGGCAAACGAGCTGAGCAAGGGGCACTCTCTAGTGTGTATTGGTGGTGTGGATCTAGGAGAATTCGCAATGCCATGCGCAAGAATTTTGTGCCGGTTATCTTCTCACAAACGCATTCTATATGCTTGCAACGGTGAAGCACCTGACACAAATTAATTACGCGTACACTACCCTTAGGAACACTAATTTTACATCAAGTCCCTGCCCCAATAGTGGATATTTCACACGAGCCTAATCATGCCCCACTACTATTATTTTGCTGAGGTGATGCACTAGACACACTATTGATGACCTCACATCATGACCAACAAGTTAAGCCCTAAAACCAGTGGCATCATGTGTTTGCAACTGCAAAAGACTAACAAAGTCTCTTGATAGCATATAGGTATCGTTGGCATCAAACACTTACGTTGCTAGGTTGCTAAAGCTTGGTTACTTGTCCTCGTTGAGCAATGTTGAAAAATATGTGATGAAAGGTGCAACCACTTGGGCATTAAGGGGGAGCATGTAACCAGAAGCGGATTTAAGCGTGTCAAATCAAATCTCACATGAGTAGATGGGCCAAAGGAGTCATAAGATGTGATGTATGTTGGCAAGCATCATTGCAAGATAGATCAAAGGAGGCACCTAAAACAAGTGGGCTAGTAGGTACACAGAAGTCAACAATGAGTTGTGAATCATCATGTCAAGTGGAAGCTACAATCAAGGGAGCCATACTAGGGCTAGATTAAGCAATAGATTACGCATAGTAAGGTGCTATTGATGATGGAATCCATCCTATTTAAGGCACCTAATCTACTGCAAAAGTGTGTGTTGAACCTAATCTCTTGCCTTGTTATTAGCTTATCACTTTTTCTCTACTTCATTTAAGGCACCTAATGTAATGCAAAAAGTGTGTGTTGAATCTAATCTATTGCCTTGTTATTAGATTAATCACTTTTTCTCTACTTTCATTATGCTAGTATGATTAGCCTAATCCACTTCTATCCACCATAGTGAGCTCCTAAATTAATTGCTAAGTTGATATGAGAGCCCACCACCATTCCCTAGTAATCTATAGCGCTAGGCAATTAAATGAGTAATTAGTAAGTAGCACTAATCTCTTCATTGATCCCATCTTTATCCACCTCTATAAATCGATTCAAATCTCATTATTGGAGGAGTTCTACTATAAATTGGAGTTACATACAAGGTGCCAAGCCACTAGCGATCACCCACAACACCACAAGTGTCAAGATTGAAGCAATTCAAAAGCTCCCGAGAAGCCAAAAATCTACACTAATTATTTTCTAAGTTTTTATAAGTGCTCGTCACCATTTTCTAGCAACTAGTAATTAGTACTAATCTCTTTACTAATTCCATCATTATCCATCTTTGCAACTCAACTCAAATCTCATCATTGGAGGAGTTCTACTACAAATTGGAGTTACACCAAGCCATTGGAGATCACCCACAACACCACAAGCATCAAGATTGAAGCAATCTGAAAGCTCTCGAGAAGCTATAAATCTGATTTCACCTTGCCTTAGGAAAGCTTGTTTTCATCAAATCTGAAGAATTGAGTAAAAATTGAAGGTATACGTGGTGTCTACTTGCTAAGAGTGATTATTGCTTTAAATGTCCTCTGTAATAGTGGTTTCCTATAGCTTACTTAATCTAGAATAGTTACTAATCATAACTATTAGTATGAATGACATTAATATTTTTTAGCGATATTTTTGAGCAATTAAGAACTCAATCCATAAATTTTGCAATTAACAATCTTTGGAGTTATTGAGTTTAAGTGTTTATTTGGGTTAATTACATTGGTCATTGCACCAAGTCTTGTTGTACACTAGCCTTGAGAATAGTAAAGTGCCAAGATCCTCTTTCACTACATTAGCATGGCTACTTCATTCCTCATTGACGAGAAGTTTAATGGAGATGGTTTTCACACATGGCAAGTTAAAATCAAATATGTTTTGATGAAGGAAAGTTTCTTGGGAATTGTAAACAGAAGGCAAAAGTGTTAAGACATGCAGATGGGAAGAATTTATGACTTAGTAAAGATGGCATTGGGTTTAGGAGATGCTTTCATTCATCACATAGTTGATAAAGGAACATCAAAAGGGGCTCGACATGATCTAGAAAAGCTTTTTAAAACCAAGGGAAAGAACTCAAAATTTATTCTTAAGAGGTCTTAAAATGAAATCTAACTAGTAATGGACCCGCGCATTGCTTCGACAAAGGATCGAGAAAAGAACTGGTTCTCTCTCTATAGCCATCTCTCTCTCTATATATATATCACACACACACACACACACAGCCCCCATCTCTCTCTCTCTCTCTCTCTCTCTCTCTCTCTCTCTCTCTCTCACACACACACACACACACACATACACGCATGCACGCATGCACACACTCCCTCTCTCTTCTCACTCTCCCACACATAGAAGCTCTCTCTCTCTCTCTCTCTCTCTCTCTCTCACTCACTCACACACACACACACACACATACACACATACTCTCTCTCTCTCTCTCTCTCTCTCACACACACACACACACACACACACACACATGTAAATATTAGTATATACAATATTATGTTTTAGATACATATAGCTGTACATAGACACATATACTTATACATACATATATAGGTGAATTTAAAAATATAAATACACACATACATAATTTTAATTAATTTTGATTAAATTTTAATGTATGGAGATGGGTGGTAAGGTGTGCTCACTTTTAAATATATAGATAGATATATTATACACACAGACACACACACACTACAAGAGGTTGAGGACATACCGACGCCAAAATACCGACGCAAATGTCGAACGTCGGTATGTCCGTCGTCATGTTGGAGAAGACAAGTATGGCGGGGTTTTTTTAAATTTTCATTTCCCGTCGCGTATACCGACGCCTATACCGACGCTTATTCCGACGCCGATACCGACGCATATTTCGTAGTATATACCGACGAATATTCCGACATATATTCCGTCGCATATACCGGCGCTCGTAAGTTTTTCACAGCTGAGAGCCTATTTTCTGGTTTTTCGCAGAAGGTGCGCAAGTAATCAAGCGAAAGAGGTGCTTTCTCTCCCTCTTCTCTTTCCCTCTCTCTCCTCTTTTTTCCTCTCTCCTCTTTTCTCCTTCATTCTTCTTTTCTCCTCTTCTCCTTCTCCTAACATGTTATTGCAATTGCTTTTAGTTTTTAATTGAAAAATTAGGACGTTTAGGGTTTTGTGTTTTTTTGGCTCTCTATGCATGTTGAGATCTAGAGCTCTCTATGTATGCATAGATCTCCTAATGCATGCATAGAGATTTTAGGGTTTTGTATTAGTTCTTTTTCTTGTGTTTAATTTACTAATTAGTTTGATTAATATTTTGTTTTGCAGCTCTTTCACCTCACCAATCTTTCACCAATCCTCGAGCTCTCCTTCAGCTTTGCAAAAAAGAGGTAGATCCTCTTTTGATTTCTCTTGTTTATGCTATTTTATATGAATTTTTGCATCCTTGTTTTATGGTTTAGGGTTAGTTTTGGGTTCTTGTAAGCTTACAACACATAGGATTAATTTAATATCTATGCATAAAACCTATAATAAGCTTGCAATCTCTATTATCCATGTACGTAAAACAAGGTCATGTTTATTACACCATTGGGTGATGGGATTAAGGGTTAGCATAGTGCATAAGGCATATAGTATAGAGCTTATGCATAAGTCTTGCATAGAGCGTATGCAAGAGACTTATGCATAGAGCGTATGCATAAGACTTATGCATATGACTTATGCATAGAGTTTATGCATATGGCTTATGCATAGAGCGTACGCATAAGACTTATGCATATGGCTTATGCATAGAGCTTATGCATAAGGCTTATGCATAGAGCGTGTGCATAAGGCTTATGCATAGAGCGTAATTGCATAGAGCGTGTGCATAAGGCTTATGTGAAAGGGATTAAGGGTTAGCATAATAGTGCATAAGGCATATAGCATAGAGCTTATGCATAGAGCTTATGCATAAGTCTTGCATAGAGCGTATGCATAAGACTTATGCATAGAGCGTATGCATAAGACTTATGCATATGACTTATGCATATGGCTTATGCATAGAGCGTACGCAGGTAGACTTATGCATATGGCTTATGCATAGAGCTTATGCATAAGGCTTATGCATAGAGCGTGTGCATAAGGCTTATGCATAGAGCGTAATTGCATAGAGCGTGTGCATAAGGCTTATGTGAAAGGGATTAAGGGTTAGCATAATAGTGCATAAGGCATATAGCATAGAGCTTATGCATAGAGCTTATGCATAAGTCTTGCATAGAGCGTATGCATAAGACTTATGCATAGAGCGTATGCATAAGGCTTATGCATATGACTTATGCATATGGCTTATGCATAGAGCGTACGCAGGTAGACTTATGCATATGGCTTATATGAAAGGGATTGTTAAAATGCAATTGCAAATGCCTTGATTGTGGTTAACAAATGCTTATGCAAATGCCATGGTGAGGGCATTGTAAATTGTTGGTTTGTGTTGGAGCTTTTGGATGATGGATTGAGGCATGAGTCCATGCTTTATTGCTGAGTTCTAAATTGTAAAAGGGCATGAGTCATGCTCAATACTTGTAAGCCAACAAACTTGTTCTATCATTTGATATTATCCACATCATTTTGTACCTACACTCACCATTGCAACCACTTCAAGTTTCTATAGAATCTAGCAATGTGTGAGGGTACCTTGGCATTGGTTGGAGAGGCCAAGGGGAGAATGGCTTGAACTCTTTGTGCCGTGATTGCTTGGTAAAGCGGTACGAAGGGGGATTAGGTACACCGGTGTGAAGAAATGGCCTCAACCTTCACCTTGGAGGAAAACTCGGTGAAGGGGTGAGAAGAGCTTGGCCGGGAGATCGGCAAGCTTCAACGCGCGTCCTCAACAATCCTCACCATCGACTTTGTGGATGCATTTGGGCAATGGGGCCCCTTTTCTGTCATATTGTGTGGATATTGCAAATGCATATGATCTTTCATGACATTGTGGGATGCAAAGAGTATTGCGTACAAGTTTTAAGAAGTTGCATTTTCAATTGAGATTTGGTTCCAATTACAAAGGAGACTCTGGCGGAATTTACAAAACCGTAATTTAGTCCTAGGGTTTTTGGGATTAGGTCCGAGCTTATGGCTTATGCATAAGACTTGTGCATAGAGCGTGTGCATATAGCTTATGCATAAGACTTATGCATAGAGCGTGTGCATAAGACTTATGCATATGGCTTATGCATAGAGCTTATGCATAAGACTTATGCATAAGGCTTATGCATAGAGCTTATGCATAAGTCTTGCAGCCTTATTATGCAAGCTTATACTTATAATATGCATTTAGATTATTGCATAAGGCCTTTATATATAAACAGCTATTTATGAATAGAGATAGCTTCTCTCTCCATCCTTGTGCAAATTCTATTTAATTTTGTATGGAGAGGAGATAAGCTGATTTGTGTTTAACGAGCTGCATATACATGTTATCCTGCTAGATGGAGCCTCTCAATCTTGAAGAAAGAATAGCGTGTCCATGCATGCGATGTAAGTACCAAATCTTTCGAAAACGAAGGATTTGCAACGAGCATGTTCATGATGCTGGAATATTTCCAATGGAGCGCTTGCAAAATTTACGGTTTCAATCGTACAACCAAGCAAGTGTGCAGCCGCATCTTGATAACATTGCGCCTGTGAATTCTCGTCCCCAACAAAGGATGAGGATATCGCAGGAGGGAGTGACAGATGGAGCTCAATTAACAGCACCCGAGGGAATGGAAGAAGGTCAGGAAATGGAAGAAGGTCCAATGGAAGAAATGTTGGATGCCTTCATTGAGCAACAAGAAGCTCTCTTCGAGGAGCATGAACATGAAGATCATCAACCACGACATTCTCAACGGTCAAATTATGAACCAGAGGAAGAGGCCATGCGTAAACTTGCACGCCTTCCATTATACAATGGTGCCAACATATCTGTATTGCGTGCATCTCTTACGATGCTAAATTTGCAGTCAGTTTTTGGATGGTCTAATACAAGTGTCACTGAACTATTCAAGTAAGGTCTTTTTTTGGAGATTACACCTACTGTTGAAATGTTAAATTATCAACTTGTATTTGAGAAAATCTTAATAGTAACGATCAGATATTGCCATACTTGTAGGCTTTTGAAAGATCAAATATTGCCCCCTGGCAACGAGATGCCTCCATCTCGTGCAGATGCGAAGAAGTTATTGAAATCCATAGGCATGGATTACAATAATATTCATGCTTGTCGCAATGATTGTTGCCTCTTCCGCCATGAATATGAGCATTTGCAAGAATGTCCCCATTGTGGCTCTAACAGATATAGAGAAGATGTTCAGGGGGAAACTGTCCCGGTAAAGGTTCTCAGGCACTTTCCAATCATTCCAAGGATAAAAAGCATGTTCAGGTGCAAATCAATAGCAAGCTTGATGACATGGCATGCCACAACTCGATCCACAGATGAAGTGATGCGTGTGCCTGCAGACTCACCCGCATGGAGACACATTGAAGAGAAATGGTCGGCTTTTAAGGAAGAACCTAGAAACCTCCGTCTTGGCCTAGCAATGGATGGTGTAAACCCTTTTGGTTTAAGGAGCTCTTCATGGAGCACATGGCCTGTTTGCCTTGTGAATTATAATCTTCCGCCATGGTTAGCAATAAAGAAAGGTCATCTGTTGCTCTCATTAATAGTTCCAGGAAAGTACAAGGTGAAGAACATGGATGTATATTTGGCACCACTTATTGATGAGTTACGCACCTTGTGGAACGGAATTGAAGTGAAGGACATGTCAAAGCAGCAGAGTGGCCAAAGACTTACAACTGTGCAAGGTATTCTCATGTGGACAATGCATGATTGGCCTGGCTATGGAGAATGCTCAGGTTTGTCTATATCGGGTTACAATGCATGTCCTGTATGTGGTCCTCGACTTGATTCAAGATACTCAAAAGCATTACGAAAGAATGTCTACCAAGGACATGTTAGGTATCTGCCAGAAAATCATGAATTGCGGGATGGTAATCTAGGAAGACCTCCTCCAAGTACATTGAAGGCAAGCGATTGGAAGATCAAATGGGAGGAATGTGGCAACTTGGCATGTCCTGGGATGAAGAGGCTCTCTATCTTTCACCTCCCCTATTGGGGTGATCTCCTTATAAACCATTTGCTTGACCCGATGCATATTTTCAAGAATGTAGCTGACATTCTGTGGAAGACCATGACAGGAAAAAAGGATACTAAAGGCCAAAGGGATGACTTGGAAGAGATTGGTTGTATGCAAGAGTTGTGGGCTCGCACTAGACCCAATGGAAAGGTGCTACTTCCAAGAGCCCCATGGGTTTTTAGCAAGATGGAGGAACAACAAGTCAAGAGGACAATTTCAGAGTTTCGGACTCCTACAGGTTGTATGCATTGCTTGAAAAGTGCATTTACAAAGGATGATGATCTTAGTGGTCTCAAGAGTCATGATTGGCACAAGTTTCTACAATTTGTGCTACCCATAGCAATAAAAGATTGCCTCACTGAAGACATTAGAGCTACTATCTATAAGATTGGCACATTGGTGCGCTGGATTTCTTCAAAAGAGATAAAGAGAGACACTTTGGAGACAGCGCGTTTAAACTCCATAGAGGCAGTCTGCATGGTAGAGAAGTTTTTCCCTACAAGTTTATTAACAATCCAGATGCATCTGCTAGTTCATGTTGTAGATGAGGTTGCAGTTGCTGGAACAGTCCATTCAAGATGGATGTTCTTTTTGGAGAGGTTTATGAAGACATTAAAGGGATTTGTTCGCCAAATGGCTCGCCCAGAGGGTAGTATGTCAGAAGGGTGGCTGATACAAGAGTCCCTTGTTTACATCACTGAATATTTAAGTTCCTCAGATCCAGAGATACCTCGACTATGGTCTCAAGAGTCCAACAGGCGAGTCATTGGTGAGGAACCTCAAGGCCAAGGCATAAAGAGAAAGATGGATAACACTTTGAGAGAAAAAATCAACAAATTTTGCATCTTGAACTCTCATGTAATGGAGAAGTGGATTGAGACATATGAAGCTCTCAAGCGACAGCGAGTACAAGATCGTTTAAGTTTCAGAAGGAATCGCACTACAAGAAATCTCCCATATCCAGAAGGTATGCAAGCTCTTCCGGACTTTCCCACAGGTAGATGGCTAGAAGCTACAATTTTAGAAGCCAAACGTGCTGGTTTACCTATAACAGAGGAGGAGGAGGAGCTTACAAAAGGATGAGATTGGCATGTAAGTGTTTAAGTTCTACATGTCTCTCATTTTTTTCTCTACATGTCTCTGTGTTTGATTCTCCATCAACAAACTTTTTGTGCTATTTGTAGTATCACAAATATGGGCGTTTTGGTCACATGGACGTCATTTTCGAGTAGAACGAATAGACCAAAGAAGAGCAACCTTTGATTGTGGTGTCACAGCATAGTTTGTTCAAGAAAGTCGTGCAAGTGCAAGTGATGATAACACAATTACTGGAATGCTTGATTACTTTGGAACCATTCAAGATATATTGAAGGTTGGCTTCAGAAGTTTTGAGTTGTTTATCTTTGATGTGAAGTGGTTCAAGGTAATCATGAATGGGCCACATGCAACTGTACGTAGAGACAAGAGTGGCCTCATCCAAGTGGACTCCACAAAGGTATGGACCGATCAGCAAGATACTTTTGTGCGCCCAGAGCATTGTGAGCAGGTTGTCTTTAAAGCGGATCCAAAAGATCCACGCTGGCTGTTTGTGGTTCAAGTCGCCCCCCGCAATAAGCAAATTTTTGAAGAATTTGAGCTACAACAAGGTGATGTGGATGCACAGGGTAATGGAGAGCAGCAAGAACAAGCCGATATCAACAATGAAGAGGAGCAAGCAAATGAAGAGAAGGAACTAGAGCAAGATCCAAATGAAGAGGTGCAAACCAAGGAAGCTGAAAAACAAGTTGAGGAAGAAGACATAGATGATGAAGACATCCTTCATCAAGGGACTTTTAATGATGAGGATGCTGAAATGTGCATAGACATAGATCTCTTTGGGGCTACTGATCTTAATGAGGATGATAGAATAGATAATGATTTATAAAATGATGTATCTTAATGATTATGCAAATAGTTATGACATATTTGTAATGGTTTTATGACATTGAAGGTCCATTCATTGTTTACCATTGTTAATGTTTACCATCATAATCACTACTGTAGGAGCAAGTTGATATAGTTTTACCAATGTTGTTTATCATTGTTAATGTTTATCTTATGGTTCTTTCATTCATTGTTTACCGTGTAATTTTCATTCCGTACAAGTTTGTCATATGGTTTTTTGTCCAACAGGCCATGGGTGACTCACCGCCCTACGACTACAGTCCAGATTTCTCATTTAATCCTACACCGCAGGGCATGAGTCCCCAGCAGTTATATGGTTTTCTTTCGTCCATGACTCCAAAGCAGAGAGCCATGGCTCAGAGTTATTGGGGTTCTGGAGCAGGGACATCTGCCTCACCATCTGGATTCCCGACGCCAGTTCCCACACCCGTGGGTACGACAGCAGCTCCCACACCTCGTACCACACAGCCTTCCACTCCTGTTACAGCTCGATCTACCACCTCTTCACATAGACGGCGCTCACGTAGTAGGTCTTCAGGGGGAGGTTGTTGTGGTGGTAGTGCCACAGATGCTGTGACACCACCACCACGTGAGCGTCGTCCTTCGCTCTCATCTGTTGATAGCACACCCATAGGGTCACCTTCCACTCCCTGGGGTGCACATGACCATGACAACAGCAAGATTTACACAATTAGGGATGGGGCACCAATAATGGATAGTGCAGGGAAGGCAATGAAGACACGCATTTGACAATTGTGCACTATACAGTTTCATGACTCTGTCATGACTAAATGGGATCAGCAAGACAAGGGGAAGAAAAATTATATAAACACAAAGATAAAGCAAGAGTTCCAGCCATCTGACCCTATGAATGTCGTCTCTAATGAGTGGATACAGTATACAGCTCGCATTTTGATGGGGCATCGTAGGTCAGAGGCGAGGGACGCATTCAGAGAGGGGAAGGAGAAACCTGTTTGGCTAGATGACAGGGAGTGGGCAGCCATTGCTCAGGAGCTCACCGAGACACTAGACAGGTTTCAACAACAAAGAGAGGCGGCAAGGGCAAGACTCCAAACAGTAGGGGCTTCTCATCTCGGGAGTGGTGGTTACGAAACCATGCGCCATGAATTCGTAAGTGTTTGTAGCAATTTTATTTATTTAAATGTATGTATGTGGGCTAAATGTTGATTTTTTAAAAGTTATAATTGTTAATCGTGTGTGCAGGAGTTGGCCATGAATCGCGCACCAAGCAGGCGAGAGGAGAAGTACGCTCACAAACATGGCCTTGTGGCCTTGTTTGAGATGCTTGAAGAAGAAGGAGAGACCGTCAATTGGGAGGCATTACCATGATGTAAGATGACCTTCAAACTAATGAAATATGATCAAAACATTCTTGAGTATTAATGTTTAATTTAATTTCTTGTTTGTCGATCAGGAAAATATGCAAACGAGCACAGTTGTTTTTGTGCTCTATTGTAGACAGAATGGTGCTGTCTGTTTGCTGTTGTAGATCCTGCTCATTGCAGGCAGCTAGGCAACAGCCAGGCAGCACTATTCTGCCCAAAAAAAAATTTCTGCTACAGCGTCGGTATTTGCCCCGGTATCAGCGTCGGTATATACATCGGTATAGATGCCGGTTTACAATTCGGTATATAATCCGGTATAGAAGCCGGTTTATTCGTCGGTATATGAATCGGTATAGAGGCCGGTTTAAGCGTCGGTATTACCCCCGGTCAGCGTCGGTATAGGCGCCGTTATATGCGCCGGTATTAATACCCGACAGGTATACCGACGCTGCGATACCGGCGCTTATACCGGCGCTTATACCGATGACGAGGCTTTTTTAGACCCCGTTAAATAGCGCCGGTACAAGCCCCGGTATTAGGCTAATATGTAGTAGTGACACATACATGCACACAGATATATATTTCTATATATATATATATATATATGTCTGTGTGTGTGTGTGTGTGTGTATACATTTACATATATATATGTATACACATGCACACACACACACACACATATATATATGTATGTATGTATGTATAAATGTAAATAAAAACACACATACATGTATACACACATACATATATATATTTTTTATTTAATTTAATTTAATTTATATTTTATTAAAAGCTACTTTTTATTCTCTCTCTCTCTCACTCTCTTTCTCTCTTTTCACCCTCTCCCTCTTTGCATTTCTCTCTCTCTCTCTCTCTCTCTCTCTCTCTCTCTCCAGGCCTGCCCCATCTCACTCTCTCTCAAGCACACACACATAGATGCAGATGTACGCACACGCATGCACTCTCTCTCTCTCTCTCTCTCTCTCTCACATACACATACACACACATGTAAACACCCACACATGCACTAATGCAAACACACACACTCTCCTCCCACACAAACTATCTCACACATAGAAATTCTCTCTCTCTCTCTCTCTCTCTCTCTCTCACGCACAAACACACTTTCTCTCTCTTCACACACACACACACGTAGAAACTCTCTCTCTCTCTCTCTCTCTCTCTCTCACACACACACACACACACACACACACACAAGTTTAATTAATTAAATTTTAATGGTGGGGATGTGTGGCGAGGTTTGTGCACACACACATGCACATGCAACCCTCTCTCTCTCTCTCATATATACACGCTCTCTCTCTCTCTCTCTCTCTCTCTCACACACACACACACACACACATACATGTACACACATGCACATGCACTAATGCAAACACACTCTTCCTCCCCCCCCCCACACACTCTCTCACACATAGAATTCCATATTCGTGTCTCTCTCTCTTTCGTCACACACACACACTCTCTCTCTTCTCACACACACTCTCCCACATATAGGAACTCTCTCTCTCTCTCTCTCTCATACACACACAAACACACACTCTCTTTGTCATGCACGCATGCACACACACACTCACACATATATGTAAATATATATTATCTATAATATTATGTTTTATTATATTTAGAGACATATATGTGTGAGTGTGTGTGCATATACCTATATACACATGTCCATTTACCTATATATACATGTGTATTTATAAAATAAATAAAAACACATACACATATACTTTTAATTAATAATAAATTTTAATACGTAGGGATGCATGGTGAGGTGTGCTCACTCTTAAATAAGTGTATCTTACATAGAATGTCTTTTGTGTTTTCTTTTGCACGCTAATGTGTGTGATTTTGTGTGTACATATACAGACATATTGTGTAATGTGGACTTCATGTGCATATAGAATGTCTTTTGTGTTTTCTTTTGCACGCTAATGTGTGTGATTTTGTGTGTACATATACAGACATATTGTGTAATGTGGACTTCATGTGCATATGTGTCGTGCAAGTCTCTTGATTGTGTGTATGGTGTGAGTGTGTGTATGTGGTGTGTATGTTTGTGTTTGTGTGTATCCATGTGCGAGTGTGTGCATGTACGTGTGTGTGACCATGTGAATATATTCATGTACATCTTTTTTAATCTATGTGTGTGTACATGCACGTGCATATGTGTGTGTGAGTGTGTGCATGTACCATGTGCAAATGTGTATGAGCTTATGTCTATGTATACATGTGTGTGCACATGTACTTGTGAATGTGAGTGTATGTATGTGTGTATATGTATGTGCTTGTGTGCATGTACACACATGTATGTGTATGTGAAAGCTTGAGTGTGTGTGCATGTAAGTGTGCATGTAAGTGTGTACGCACGTGTGTCCACCATGAGTGCGAGTGTGTGTGTTTGTGTGCATGTGTGCATGTATCATGTGCGTGTGTGTGCATGCACATACATGTGTACGTCGACATACATATAGATCTATTTATATATACATGCTTACATACCTATAGATACATACATACATACATACATATTACATATGTGTGTGTGTATGTATTTATCTATGTGTGTGTGTGTGTGTGTGTGTATTTATCTATGTCTGTATAGGTAGGTATATTCTCTCTCTTACACATGCATATAATATAATAATAGAAGATATATGTGTGTGTGTGTATATGGAGGAGGAGGAGGAGGGAGGGGTGGGTAATTTGCTTTCTAATGTATTATATATATATATATATAAGAAACTCATTCAATGAGAAAATGACTTGATGGTGATAATTAATTGTGAGCCCCAATGTAGCTAGGCATATGGGAAAGAAACCCCAAAAGACTATCTTCTCTTCTCCTTTCTTCTTTTCAAAAGTTCTCCCTCTTTTCTCCACATATAAAGGCTAGGTTTATAGGGTAGGCACCCTTGCTTTTTATCTTGTACAGATATAGATGTATGTGCATATATACGTGTATATGTGTGTGAGAGTGTGTGCACGTACACGTGCAATTGTGTATGCATGTGTGTCTATGTATACATATGTGTACATGTGTATGTGAGTGTGTGTATCTATTTGTGCTTATATGCGTGCATATGCATGTATGTGTATGTGCAAGCTTGAGTGTATGTGTGTGTGTGTAAGTGTGCATATCTCTGTGTGTGTGCGTGTCCATGCATGCAAGTGTGTGTGTTTGTGTAGGTGAGTGTACATGTGCGTGTATGCATGCAAGTGTGTGTGTTTGTGTAGGTGAGTGTACATGTGCGTGTATATGTGCGTGTATATGTGCGTGTATGCATATACAAATGTGCAACTCTATGCATATGTTTGTGTAGGTGAGTGTATGTGGGTCAATGCATGATTGGGTGTAGCCATTCGCGAAACTATTTTTGGGGCACTTTTTGGGGCCGCAATGCGACACGCGGGGGGGTGAGATTTTGGATTTAGAGTGGGCTGGCACTCTCGCCGTTATTTTTTTTAGCATACTAGCATATTAATGACTCTGCTCTGAACACTGCAGACCTCGACACGCATCACCACGTGCATTTACTCCGTGCTTCGCATTTTACGGTCCTTATCACTAGTCGATGTCATCACGCAAATGCAATCTGCCAAAACTCCCTGTTCTCAACACCACAAAGCTTGACATGTGTCACTATGCAGCCCAGGCGCCTCTCTAGTCTCACTCTTTGTTGCTAGAAAAGACCACCGCGGTGGTCTTTCCCATCGTGCGCAGAGCTGGACATGTCTCACTACATGGCTCTCTCCACACCAATGCACTTGTTAACTCTCTCCACCACTGCACTAGTTTTTGCATGCAATCTAATGAAAATGACCATCACGTTGGTGTTTGCAGGTAATACCACCATTGCCGATTCTATTTTAAAGAATGAACCGCGCTGCTATTCCAACCACGCTGGTGATATTTTCAAGTGCTATTTCAACCACCGCGTGGTTCCGCATATCTCCATCTCTCCCGCATGTTTCAACTTTTCCCTTATTAAGGCCCAAGATCACAACTTTCAACTTTCCCTTATTAAGGCCCAGGATCACAACTTTCAAGTTTCCCTTATATTAAGCTAATTTAGAATCGCAACGAGCGCACTGGTAGTACTAGGAAGTGGTTGGTCTCTCTTTTTAAGGATCTTAACCCTAGCACGGTGGTAGTACAGGATAAGTGGTCACCAGCGCGGTGTATTAACCAGCATGGTGGTAATATTGGATAAGTTATCACCAGCGTGGTGGTTGGTATCGATAGACAAATCACACGATATTTAATTTAGGATGGTGGTGGTCACTAGCGCGGTGATATTTAATTTAATTAAGCTAATTTAGGACCGCAACCAGTGCGGTGGTAGTACTAGGAAGTGGTTGGTCTCTCTTTTTAGTGATCTTAACCTGCATGGTGGTAGTACAGGATAAGTGGTCACCAGCATGGTGGTAGTATTGGATAGGTTATCACCACCGTGGTGGTTGGTATCGACAGACAAATCACACGATATAACGATGGTACCAGTGTGGTGGTCGGTTGTGCATGATAACCAGCATGGTGGTAGTATTGGATAAGTAATCACCAGCATGGTTATTGGTATCACACTAATCACATGATGTTTCATTTGTACAAGATGAATGCCATAAAAACATTTTCTGTTTTTTAGGATAAGTAGAATACTTTTTTCTTAGTCTCCAATACAACCCATGATGTGCTCATGCGTTTCCAAATCCATTTTGAACATAGTCTTGCCCTTCTTTTGTCCAGGCACTGCCTACAAATCCAACTTAATAGCTCTTACATATGATGAGAGTACACAAATGTAGGCTTACTCTTATGTAACAAAGTATAATTGTGGCCTCTCTTGGATGTTTTTTGGTACCAGCACATACCTCCAACTACTACATCCCACTTGCCAAATGTTTGGCCCCTTCCCTGTCGTCTCTAAAATGTAGAAATGGTACATGCGTTGCATTGACCTGGACTCCTATGAGTCGGTTGCAGGCTTTGGATAGAGCGTTGGCTCCCACATAGACCTCAAACTGCCAAACTTGCTCTCACTTGCTACACATGAATAGGATCCAGGTGGCCTGCAAACTAAGCATTCATCTGGGAGACATGAGCATCTATCTCCATGGAGCAATTTTCCAACATGACCAGGTCTCAAGTCATTCAAACCTTGCCGAGCGAGGTCAAAGTCTATGTGTGTTTTGCAACAACACACATTCCTGTCTTTGAGTTTCTTCACATACCATGGCTTACAATGCTCAAAACTCCTTTGCCCAATCGAAACGTCAGCGCTCTCAGCCATAAACTTTAGATACAACTCCGTCTATTTGCCCAACCCAAAACCAGCCCGTTGGAAATTCACTACTTAAACTAAACAGCTACTAGATTATTCACTACGAGAAAACAAAACAATTTCAACCACCGGGTTGGTTTAGGACGACAGTCAGAATTTCAACTGCCTTCAATAATTAGAAAACAAATCAATTTCACCACCCATCAATACTAATAACAAAAAGGTACATGTAAACTATATATTGCTGTTACAGTTGGAAATTCAATAATTAAACTAAACAACTACTAGAAAACAAAACAATTATTCACTACAAGAAAACTAAACAATTTCAACCACCGGGCTGGTCTAGAACATGATCAACTATATTGCTGTTGATGTTCCAGTTCCAACCACCAGGCTGATTGGGTTGGTTTAGGATAATCACTTTAGAATTCTAACAATTTGTACTAAAGCTTTAGAGAATCACAAACAACCACCTGGTTAGGACAACCTCTGACCTGCATTGTGTCAAGCAAATGTATGATGTGCTCCTCAAACTGCTTGCCTCCCGTTCGCTTTTTGCAAATGTCCTTCTTGTTTGGAGAAACTCTCGTGTTCTCATGCTAGAAGGATGTTACTCTAGCAGTGAGTTCTGCAATTAGGCTGTCTTTCCTTTTCTTGCATTCTGTTGTTGAAGCCCACAGACTTTTCGATTATGGATTATCCCTTGCATTACTTTTACTCTGTGTCCAACTACTGGAGCAATGTTGGACCTTCTGATTGATAACATCTTCGACGTTGTGCGTCCAAGACGTTTCTTCTTTGTTTCAGAGGATACTAGCACAGCTAATGTCACCCTCTTTGTAGCTAGTTGATCTAAGTTGTGCACCCCTTCACTTTTTGTAGGCCATCTCTCAGGTTAAAAAGCAGTGTCTCTTGTGCGTGCATCTCCTGAGGTGTTGGCAGGGTTGTCACTCTATGAATTTTAGGGTGCAAGGTAAAGCTTCTAATGACACGAGACTTGTACTCATTTGAATGGCTTGATGATGCTACCGTGAATTCTCCCACCAATCGATTGGCCATAGCTCGTGTTCTTCGCTCCCGATGGCAATGTTCAAATGCGTCCATCTGCAACTGCTTCTTGTTGCTACTCTGCAAGGAGTCTTATGTCTTCTTGTTGTTTCTCCCTTTGCATATGTTGCAAAAGTGTCTTGCGTTGCCACTTTGAGCTTGTTTCCTCATCCGTGCCATTTCTTTCCTCATCCTGCAATCTGCTCATTGTGCCTTGACCAAGCTTTTCAACGTTCCTATCTCGCTGCCTTTGTCTGGTTCCTTGCAAGACATGAAGAGCTGCATATTGCCATTGCCATGGAGATGTTCATACAGAGATCATCTAGCTTAAGAGGTGAGCAAAGCAAAGAAGATAGAGACCACCGAGCTGTGGCGAGGCCAGTAAAGCAAAGCGATCAGATAGAGACCACTGAGCTGTGGTGAGGCCAGTAAAGCAAAGCGATCAGATAGAGACCAGCGAGCTGTGGTGAGGCCAGTAAAGCAAAGCGATCAGATAGAGACCACTGAGCTCATCAGGTGAGCAAAGCAAAGAAGATAGAGACCACCGAGCTGGTGAGGCCAGCAAAGCAAAGCGATTAAATAGAGACCACCAAGCTCGTCAGGTGAGCAAAGCAAAGAAGACAACTTACCAAGGTAAAGAAGACAATGCCACACCAAATCTTGTAGCTTGTAGGGCAGGGGACGAGCTGCATCTTGCCATTTCCATGGAGACGATCAGACAAAGACCACCTAGCTGGTGAGGCGAGTAAAGAAAAGAAGACGTCTTATAGAGCAAAGAAAAGAAGACAAAGAAAATGAACACAATACCTTGCAACATAGGAGGCGGCAGGTTCTGACATAGCATGGCAGGTTATGTACTTTATTCAAAACATTCGCTAGAGCGGGAGGCCTGAAAATTTAAAAGTCCACGGGGTATTGAAATTTTCACCCACCGTGGTTTCCCCCCTTCGGCGAAACACGTCAACAAAATCTTAACCCCAAGCCAGTGGAATGTGGCCTAAAATGCTTCAAAACACCAATAGGCCAAAGGGCACGCTACGGATTTGATGGTGTGCAATGTGAAATGCAATGACCCTTGACATGCTTATGAGTCATTTAGCAAGGAACTGCAAGGAAAAAGAAGCAATGAAAAATTGTAAATAGTGTTGGATTTATTAAAAGATCTTTGCACATGCAAAACTTGAGCATTTTCAATTTCTTCCATTCTAGGGTGATTCAAGGTACCGATATCACCAATTGTCAGTGTTTTAAGACCACCATGCACTAGTCCCACAAGTGTGGATTCCATTTTTTTCAATCTGTTTAGGTTTTCAACAAACCAAAAAAAAATTTATGGAGTGTGCCCTTGAATGGGTATGTAAAATTTTAGCACAACATTGGAGGTCCCTTAAACCATACCAGATGTTCTCAATTGGATGTGTCCTATGGTTAAGGAGAAGTTCACGTCGTGTACTTTAGAATGATTGCTTGGTTGCATGTATGTGCAGAATAAATTTTTGATGTTTTTGCATAAAGTGTTATAACATATGCTATTTAGAACACATGCCTCACATGCCACATCGAACTTGTAACAATTTAATGATAAGATTATAAATTTTACTTCTGTGTTTTTTTGGTCTCATATTGAAGATTGGAATGTGTACTACTGCTTGGATACCAAGTTTGTCAAATTCCATTGAGCAATGCATAAGTTATGGGTTGGCCAAGTTACCTATATACAAAAAATGCCCTGAACCTCACCAAAAATGGCTACACCCAAGCATGCATTGACTCATGTGTATACATGTTTGTACATGTGAGTGAGTGTGTGTACATCTAAGTGTGTGTACATGTACTCTATGTGGTGTGCATGCCATGTGTATACACATGGCATGTACTCTAAGTGTGTGTGCATGTACTCTATGTGGTGTGCATGCCATGTGTATACACATGTGTTTATATGTGCAAGTGTGTATGTGTGTATGTTCATGTGTGTGCATGTATGCATGTGTATGCGTGTGTGTGCATGTGTACATGCATGTGTGTGTGTCTCTCACAGTAGAGACACACTCAATCTCCCACGTATGTGCATACAAACATCCTCACATATACACATGCACCCGTCCTCTCTCTCTCTCTCTCTCAATCTCCTCACATATACACATGCACCCGTCCTCTCTCTCTCTCTCTCAAACACACACACACACACACACACACACAAACAGAGTCACCTCTCTCTCTCTCTCTCTCTCTCTCTCTCTCATGCCTACACATGCACATGTACTATCTCTTCTCACATCTCCTTACATAGAAACTCTCTCTCTCTCTCTCTCTCTCTCTCTCTCTCTCTCTCTCTCTCTCTCTCTCTCTCTCTCTCTCCCCACACACACACGCACACACACATACTTGCACGCTCATCTGTGTGACTGTGTGTGTACATACACACGTGTCTGTGATTATGTAATGTCAACTTCATACCTGCATGCATCGTGCAAGTGTCTTGATTGTACGCACGTGCTAGTGTGTGTATGTGCATGTGTTTGTGTGTACGATGTGAGTGTGTGTACGTGTGTATGTTTGTGTTTGTATGTCCATGTGCGAGTGTGTGAGCATGTGAATGTGTTTGTGTGTGCATCTTTGTGTCTGTGTGTGCATGTACACGTGTAAATGTGTATGCGTGTGTATCTATGTATACATGGATGTGCATGTGGGTGTGCACATCCATGTGTGCACACGTGTACTTGTGTGTGTGAGTTTGTGTATGTGTGTATATATATGTATATATTTATGTGCGTGTATATGCATGTATATGTATGTGTAAGCTCAAGTGTATGTGTGTGCATGAATACATGTACGTTCATGTGTGTGCATGTATGTGTGTGTACGTCTCTCTCTCTCTCACAAAGACACAATCTCCCACGCACGCACACATAGACATCCTATCTTCTCACATACATGCACATACACGTGCAATATACCTCTCTCTCTCTCACTCACTCACACACACACTCACACACCCCTCTCTTATGCATACACATGCACATGCACTATCTCTTCACACCCCCTCACACATGCATAGAAACACACACACACACACACACACACACATTCTCTCTCTCTCTCTCTCTCTCTCTCTCTCTCTCTCTCTCTCCACACACACACACACACACACACACTTGCACGTATATGTGTGTGACTATCTGTGCACATATATACGTGTGTGTGATTGTGTAATCTTGACTTCATGTGTTATGAAAGTGTCTTGATTGTGCGTATGGCTAGTGTATGTATGTGTACGTGGTGTGTGTTTATGTTTGTGTGTTGCGAGTGTGTGCATATATGTTTGTGTGAACATGTGAATATGTTTGTATGTACATCTTTGGGTCTATGTGTGTGCACGTGTAGGTGTACGTGTGTGTGAGAGTGTGCATGTAGCATGTGCGAATGTGTATGTGTTTCCATCTATGTATACATGTGTGCATGCATATACTTGTGTATGTGAGCGTATGTATGTGCTTGTGTGCATATATACACATGTATGTGTATCATATTGAGGTAGTAGCTTAAGATAAGTTTGGTCACGTATCTTGAATTGTTCTTACACCATTAGCATCATGATCAACTCCTTTGATATTTATAACCACTCTGTAGGTTAACATGGCTTCACCCACCCAACCTACTGTTGTAAGGCTACCATAAGGCACTTCACTATCTTACCCACACAAACGGGCACTTATTATTGTGTAAGACAATGCTAGAACATATAAAGTAGCCCAACCTACTTCTGTAAGGCTACCATAAGGCACTTCACTATCTTACCCACACGAACGGGCACTTATTACTATAAGATGATGCTAGAACATATAAAGCATCCTTACCATATGTTTAATGACAATAGGGAAAGTTAACAACCTACGGTTCATGCATTTTAGAATTGGTAGAGTAGAAGCATGCTAAATCATCAAAAAACACTTAATTAGTCATATTATAACCCTTAATTAGGATTAAAAACATTAACCATACCCTATCAAGTCCAAAAAAACATAAAAAACCACTAAAAAACTAGGCCTCTTGGGTAGGAGACGTGAGCCCACAGTCCCATATAAAAATCATGACACGTGAGCCTAGACATGTAAGCCCTGACCCCCTCGGCACATAAGCTATGAGCTTGGACATGTGAACCTACAAATGAGAGCCTAGAGGTTAACATACCCAATTATTATAGCCATAAATAAGCACCCACTACATGATAAGATTTTTTTAAAAAAATTTGTATAAAAGTATATCTAAAAGTACTCTTACTCTTCTTAGAGTATTAAAGTACTTATGATGGACCTTACTTTGTATCATATTTTGGAGGCTCATGAACCTTACTTTGCCAAAGAGGGAAGTTTAGCTATATGGTCTACTCAGGGCATAGAATGATCTCATTGGCAAGCCCAATGTGGTTTTCAAAAGGGAACATCACATGGAGGTGGAATATTATAAAATTGTGAGCCATGGGAGAGGCAAGAGAGAAAACAAGGTTGTAAGAGAGAGAGAGAGAGAGAGAGAGAGAGAGAGAGAGAGAGAGAGAGAGAGAGAGAGAGAGAGAGAAAGTTGTATTAACGTCTTCAAAAGGCCAAAATGACCTATGAGACCAAAAGGTTACATCATATCCATGAGGTACATCATCTTGGGTACAAAATAGTAATAAAGAAAGATAACAAATATCTAGAACTATAAAATTTGATCTAGGCACATGAGCAGAGAGCTCTCATATCACCCTAATACATCCCTCATGGGCTGCTCTGTGACATGGTGCTCAAGGTGGTAAAACTGAGCCAACGTGAGCTGGTCCTACGATGATGGGAGATGATGGCCCGGATCCTCTTGTGGTGGCGTGGCCGGTGCGAGAAGGTCGTATGATGATGGGAGATGATGGCGTGGATCCTCCTATGGTGGCATGGTCGTGGGCCCCCGCCGCCGAGGGCCATGGGGTCTAGGGCATCAATCTTTGTATAACGCAATGGCTCTGTTGAGTGTCACACCTCTCGGCCGACGAGCTCCTGCATTGGCATGTGGTCTAGGTATGGTGGGTGGATCGACCTTTGGAGTGCTGGTATGGAAGAAGTTGGTGAGAGCTCTTTGTGTTGGTCCTCAAGCAAGTACAATCTGGAACTCTCACTAAGGAGTCCCTGTGTCTATGGTGGAGAGAGAGAGAGAGAGAGAGAGAGAGAGAGAGAGAGAGAGAGAGAGAGAGAGTATTTGCACAACTCAATGCTCATATGTTAATCACTAAGTATAATGTCTTTTTGTAGGTTTATAACCTTATCTTTTGACCCAAACAAATCACACTTACAAACACACACATGACACATGTCACATTTATCTTATCCAAATATAAGGGGACACATTTATCTTATCCAAATATAAGGGGGCACATCCACATCTAAGCAGTTGTTCACACACACATAAGCACGTACACACACATACACATGAATAAGTTCAAATACACACATAACCCTTTTAGGAATTGTTCACACACATACATAAGCACGTACACAAATAGGATGGACACAAGGGATAGTACACTACACACACATAAGACTCCAAATACCTAATAAACTCCCCTTGGAGGGGAAGGTGGTGAGACCCTCACATGCAAAGAAAGTTACTACCACCTACCCCATTCATGTTGCCTAAAATCTAGACTCAACATCATCTACAACCCCCATGCCATCATCACAGACTCTCTCCTATCAAGGTAAGATCGAGTGTAGGGAGGCCAAGACTTTGGTAGGCCCATGGCTCTTGTCTAGGCTTTTATAGAAATATAAAAAAAGCTTTTGTAGCACAAGGTGATACAAACACATGTATAAGAGATTGGGCTTAAAAAACCCAATCATAGTCTTCCTTAATGAGGGAGACTTACTCTGTTGCTGCACTAATCTTACTGATGTCGTCATTGGGTTCTTTAGTTATATCCTCCTCTCTATGACAAGATTAGCATGGTACTTTTCTTGTTCTTTCTCCATTTTCTTGAAGGAGTTGGTTTCTTTATGTCCTAGCCTATGGGGAATCCACATTGCATAAGGAGCAATTGCATCTTTGTTTTTCCACTTACTTCCCGAGAAATCTATCGACAAGTGAAGGAACTGTTGTTGTTGGTAGTGCCATGGTGAGCATGCTAGCGCTTACTAGACACAACAAGCCTGGTCAAGAAAAAGGAAGATATTATAGTAGGTAAGAGGCCACTAGTAGGTGATGATAAGATGACTGAAGCAGGGATGTAGAAGGGCCAATGGAGCCTACAATAGCCAGTAAAAATATCTTGGAAAAGGAAGTGGAAAAGGATCTAAAGCGAGTCTACGTAAAAGAATTGACAAGGGAAGTTCAGGAGAAGGAAAAAGATAACAATGAAGGATGAGTAAAAGCCAAATTACGCCAAATCAGGAAAGGGAGAAGTTGAATGTAGAATGTAGCAATGTGGAAATAGCTTAGGACTGTGACATAGCTATTCCGAAAGTGGCTATAAAAAATAAGAGGGCAGACGGTGTCACGAGTCATCCTGGATGGAGGATCTAGAGTTAACATAACATCAGATAACCTAGCTAGAAAGCTAGGAATCACAGAAAGGTATCTTGCTCTGTTCCAGATCAAGATGACGGATCAACACAGGGTTTGACTAGTCAGAATCATTAGATGAGAACACATTGAAGTAGCAGGATGTACACCATTGTATTCATATTCCTAAAGATGACTGAGATCACAAAAGCATATCCCATGTTGTTGGGAAGACCATGGCTCAGGAGTAGAAAAATCAAAAACATTTGGGAAATTGACAGGATTGCAATTTGGAATGGAAAGAAGAAGGTATGCATCTGAGTCAAGAAAGGACAAGATTAGCCTGGCCAGTCGACCATTACACGAAGAGGAACTAAACTACTTGGAAAGAGTGGAAGATGATGAAGAAGAGCAAGATTCAAAGTAGGCATAAACTGATTTGGCCAAAGATACGACCCAAAAGTCCTAGTTACTCAACCCAAGGTGATAGGAATCTAGACGGAGGGTCAAGACGTCCATATTCGGCTCCATCATCGAGATGACCTAATGAATTTAGAATGGTGAGTAATTGGCCAATTGCAAATACATCAATTTTTGTATGTTGGAGGATCTAGAGTTAACATAACATCAGATAACCTAGCTAGAAAGCTAGGAATCACAAAAAGGTATCTTGCTCTGTTCCAGATCAAGATGACGGATCAACACAGGGTTTGACTAGTCAGAATCATTAGATGAGAACACATTGAAGTAGCAGGATGTACACCATTGTATTCATATTCCTAAAGATGACTGAGATCACAAAAGCATATCCCATGTTGTTGGGAAGACCATGACTCAGGAGTAGATCAATCAAAAACATTTGGGAAACTGACAGGATTGCAATCTGGAATGGAAAGAAGAAGGTATGCATCTGAGTCAAGAAAGGACAAGATTAGCCTGGCCAGTCGACCATTGCACGAAGAGGAACTAAACTACTTGGAAAGAGTGGAAGATGATGAAGAAGAGCAAGATTCAAAGTAGGCATAAACTGATTTGGCCAAAGATATGACCCAAAAGTCCTAGTTACTCAACCCAAGGTGATAGGAATCCAGACGGAGGGTCAAGACGTCCATATTCGACTCCATCATCGAGATGACCTAATGAATTTAGAATGGTGAGTAATTGGCCAATTGCAAATACATCAATTTTTGTATGTTGCCTTGAAATATTGTATGAATAAAAACATTACAAAGAATGTGGCATGAGGGCTAGAGGAGAGGCCCACAGAGGTCCTATGGTGTCTCTTGTAAGTCCACCAAGAATGAGGCATGAGGGTGGGAGGAGAGGCCTATCGAGTTTCCTGTAAGTCTAAGAATGAGGCATGAGGTCCCTACTGAGTCGCCTGTGAGTCCAAGAAAAACAGAACGTAAACCAAAATAAAAACGTTAAAAGCACAAGGAAATTATAGGAAGATGATGATTTCTAAAATAGAGTAACTTTTTGGGTGTTGTAATTTCTAGACACGTGAGAGAACTTTCTGTGTGGAATTCTAGATCGGAACAAACTTCCTGGACTCATTAAGACGGACTTTTGAAATGAAGCTGACACAAGCAAGACAAGCATGTCAAGAAAATCGAAAAGCATTCAATGAGTAGAATCTAAATTAAGCTAAGATCAGAAATGGGAGTTGAGACAGGATTCTGGAAAGAGCAAAAAGGGAAAAGAACAAAATCTAAGAATAGAAACTATCATTGTAGCCATGATTGCAATATGTATAGAAAGCGAGGAGACAGCTGGCAACTGCATGGAGGTGGTAGGAAAATTAATGTTGCTACTCCGTAAAAGGATGCATGGATGGAAAGGGAAAGGCATCACATGGACTTCACCCCACCATAAATGATATCATGGCTCATGCAATAGGAACTCATAAGCAAAACTTGAATAGAATTGTGAAAAATCATGAAAATATCAGGCACTTATAGCCATACCAAGGAGAGGCATGTGCCATGACAATGGCTAGAAGGCACTGCACTTTCTCAATCGAATGCTTAATTTGCATGTTTCTATTGTGCAAAGGCTCTCTGCCTTATTGTGCTTCCTACCCTCTCTTTTCTAAGCTTTGTTGTGATCCTTGCCTTCTTCCAATCAGCCCTAGCTATCTCTTAGGTGATAGGATGGTGGAATTTGAATACCCATCATCCACTATGTACAATGAAGCACATACACATGCAGAGTGGCTAGAGAAAATGGTCTTATAGTAGTTAACAAGCTTCCCTGCTGGGAGGAGCTCAAGCACAACTTTAAAGTAGAGTGGCTAGAGAAAATGGTCTTATAGTAGTTAACAAAGCTTCCCTGCTGGGAGGAGCTCAAGCACAACTTTAAAGTAGGTGAATAGCTGGAATAGCTCTAGCATTCCAACATCATTACTCTACCCTTATGAGGGGAATTCAACCCCTTATATGTGGCAGAGGTGTTCCAATTGCTAGCAAAAGGTGAAGTTGAGATCAAGCCACTGGAAGACAAGGACCGCAAAGTAGAATTTGGCCCGCAATACAAGATAATCGGAACTCTCGATAAGGATAGGCAAAAGCAAATGAGGTTTATGGTGGAGATGATAAACCTCACCCACAAGCCTTATTGCATGTCCAAAAAGACAGTAGGAATGGTGAGACTATAGAAGCTGGCACAAGAGTGGCAATGGGTAGAGTTGCTCTTCCACAATCTCAAAAGGAGCATATCAAAAAGCTCACCATGCCCAACATAAAGAAAAAGATCTAGATATATCTGGGTAGAGTTGCTCTACCACAATCTCAAAAGGAGCATATCAAAAAGCTCACCACGCCCAACATAAAGAAAAAGATCTAGATATATCTGGATGCACAGGTCAAAGGAAAGGGTCAACTAGGAGCAGAGAAGGAAAATGAGGGCCCTAAAGGAGAGTGCCTCAGGGAAGTTTGAAAGTGCAAAGCCCTCCAGAAAGTCTTAGGAGCACACCACCTTGGGATAGGGAAGAAAGAAGAGGGTGTTTGAGTTTGGGGAGAAAAAAGTCAGTACCAAAAAGGGAAAAACCTCCAAAGAAGGTTCTAGTAGTGGAGTGGAGGCACCAAGTGGGCAGCAAATGAAGAAGGCTCTAGTCATGCTAGGTATATTTCTACTGTCCCAAAATATGGATCAACAATAGAGGGAGCTTCAACACTACACTTCAAAGTGCAGCCTTTGCCCATAGATAAAATTCTTAGTGCCAATATCAGCCTAGATGGTGTCATGCCAGTCCTGCTTTTTGAAAACAATTAAGATGGAACGGATGTAGGGAGCCTTAAATTTCCTATAATTATGCATGAATGATGGGCTCAAAGAAATGACAAAGATGTAATCCATCATCAAAGAGAAGGATATTGCATGCGCTGAGCGCACAAAAGCTTTGCAGAACCTAATAAGCCAGCAAGAACCTTTGTAGGAGGAGCTGCCCTAAAAGCCCTTTAATCTACCCGAAAACCTCTTTCAAACAAGCTAAAGATCACTCAAATCGGAGTAGTATTGAGCGGTCAAAGTCAAGAGTTGACTTTCAACTAGAATAGTTGACTAGTCAAAGGTTGTTGACTTTTTCAAATCTATTTTTGGGGATCCTTACTCGTCTCGTCAAGAGCTTCGCATCGATATAAAGATCACCCAAATCGGATAAGAATTGAGCGGTTAACATCAAGAGTTGACTTTTAGTCGGTACAGTTGACTGGTCAAAGGCTGTTGACTTTTTCAGATCTGTTTTTGGGGATTCTTATCTAGCTAGCTAGATGACATGCAAAGGAAAATTAAGGAGCTCCAGTAAGCCAAAAAAGGAATGAAGAAGGACGTGGAGGAGATGAAGGAAAATGTGGCCAAGAAGAATGAGGAAACAATGTAGATGTAGGATGAACTAAACCAGGCCATAGAAAAGCAAGCAAGAATGGAAGCATAGGTGGCCCTAATCTATGAAGAGCACCTGATGATCAGAAGGCATGTCCAGAACATGGCCAACAAAGATAAAATAGAATTGGTAAAGCTAGAGGCAAGACTACCAGTACTGATGCAAAGAGAAGTATCTGGAAGTCTACGAGCTAGACAGAGAAAAGATGGAGCAGTGGGAGAGCCATGCAGTAGAAGACCTTAAGGAGGTGTGGGGAGCTTATTTAGAAAAGTTGACAAGAGTAATGCAAGCACCCACACCTTCTTGCAAATGGATAACTCCCCACTAGTCAGGAGCCACTAGTCAGGAGGCAGAAATTTGGATGAAGGATTTGGACATCTGGATCCGGTTCCAACCTCAGGCCCATAACCAGCAAGGGCACTCGAGGCACTAGCAACTAGTGGGGTGGAAAAAGAAGCGGGGAACAGAAGTAGCACTAGCAAGGATGAAGAGCTACACAAAGAAAATAAATGATTGCATTAGAAGACTTGGAAAAATAGATTCTCCCCATCGTGAAAGGAGAGGGACAGAATCCTGCAAGATGAAACAAATAGAAAAGGAAAGAAGATTGTGTTGTGGACTCGATAAAGCAAAGTATCTGGAGGCATGGCCCATTGACATGCAGTTCAAACGGACCGATGAAAGAATAGGGCTCAGGAAAGAGCTTATAAGCAGCAAGAAAAGAGCTTATGAGCTCAAATATAGCCAAGACCGGCTAATAAAGTTAATTTCAAGGGGCACTACTACATAAGTCGAACCAAAACAAGGAGGGTGGAACAGGCCGTAAAAGTCTACACAATATGGTTTGAATTCACAGCTGATCCGGATCTAGAAAATTTTTAAAAATTTTCAAGAGCAACAGCAGGAATAGTGGACTTCACTGATGCAGGTCCATCGTTGATCGGCTAGGTGTTGGCATAGCCAAATGGCTTGTTTGGCTATGCCCGCCCAGGTCACCACCCAAATTGTCCCATTTTGTAACAAACTATGGGACAACTTGAGCAAGAACTCCACCATTTCAGTCATAAAATGTGTATTGCCGATTACTCACTATTTCTAGTGGGCAACTAAAAATGGGTAATCACATTCTCATAAAGGAGCTTGGTGGTAGCTCTCATCTTAGCATTTTGCATGGCTTTGGCCTCGTTCCATTTCATGAAATTGTCATTAGCAATGATAAAATGCACATGGGTTCCCTTAGCGGCGGCTAGACTAATGGGACTCACAAAATCTAAACCCTATTTTTCAAATGGTTGTTTTGAACTACTAGGGCATTCTTTCATTCTTGTGGACAATGGCAAACCTTTTGCATTCATTGTAACGTTTGACATCAGATGCATGTCCAAAGAGTGTAGGCCCCCACCAAAGTGTAGCCTAAGAGAACCTTACGAGTAGTCATGTTCCTCAAAAATTATCCTAGAGTCGTGTCCCTAGCAAAGTATCCTCCATCTATGACAAAATGGGCTTGTTTAATGGTGACAAATGCATCTTCATGAATGCACTTCCTCATGATGCCATCTTAACCCTTCTTGTAAAAGCACTTCTACTAGCCCCCCTATCGATTGATAGGGGGCTACTATCCTAATGAGGCGTTTGGCTTGATCCTTTTTTATGGGATGGAAATCCATTGGCTAAGAAGTGGTTGGATGTCTTCATTTTATTCTGATATGTATTCAATGTGAAATAGTGGAGCATCATGCCAGAACATCATCATCTTCCACCCCTAGAGGGGGTTCTCCATTTAGACTTCTAGAAAGATGGTCACGGCATCGACATGCACAAACCCCTTTTGCATGGTGATGGTGAAATCGAACTCCAAAAGAATAAGTAACCATCTGGTGATGCACCCTGTAGTGCATGGCTTATCCACCAAAAATTTATTTTCTTTGTTGCCAGATGGTCAACAAAGAAAATAAATTTGGTAGCCAATAGGTAATGCCAACTTCTTCATGACATATACCATGTCTAACCCCTCTCTCTCAATGGTTGTGTAGCTTCATTCAACATCATTGAGTTGAAGGCTAGCAAAAGTCACACAACGGACTCCATGGTGTGCTAACACGCATCTAATAGAAAATGATGAATCATTGATATACACATGGAATATTAGATCCCAATTCGAGGATCTCCGGATGGGTGCACTTGCTAAACCTTTCTTCAATTTCTTGTATGCCCATTGGCATTTTCTTGTCCACCATTC
This sequence comes from Cibotium barometz, assembly GCF_041138505.1. Classification (NCBI taxonomy): domain Eukaryota; kingdom Viridiplantae; phylum Streptophyta; class Polypodiopsida; order Cyatheales; family Cibotiaceae; genus Cibotium; species Cibotium barometz. Next base: position 18,246,029 of record NC_141078.1, read on the forward strand.
GAAGAAAATCAATAGCTTATACAAATGTCTGGCATATATGGCATACAAGAAGATGAATTTTCTCTAATACCCTACATGTTGAAAAATAGGTAGAGGGAGAGGAGACACACACATAGGAGCAAACCCTAATGTATATTGCAAACCCTAACCATAGAGGGAAGCCATCTCCCTTCTCACACAATACATGAAGCCATAATCCATAATACACACAACACACAATGCATGAAGCCATAATCCATAATCCATAGAGGGAAGCCATCTCCCTTCTCACACAATGCATGAAGCCATAATCCATAATACACACAACACACTATTAGTTGTGTCCACACGCATCTAACCCTAGCTAATGTCCACAAACTATGACTAGCTGGACACGCGGTCATTTATGTCTCACACATGTTCCTACCTAACATGCCAGAACATAGCATAGCTGGCTCACACTGACATCGAGCTTGAATCTCAACATCCCCTCTCAAGCTCATGATGTATTGCCATAGATGAAGATATAAATGAGCTTGGGATATCAAAGCTCTCAACACTCCCCCTCAAGCTCATCCCATGTACTCCCAACATAGTACGGAAGTACTCAAACTTCTCCCTGCTAAGTGGCTTTGTAAAGATGTCTGCCACCTGCTCTTCAGTCCTCACATACTGTAGATTAACTATACCATCCAGCACCTTCTCTCTGACAAAGTGATAATGGACCTCTATGTGTTTGGTCCTCACATGAAATACTGGATTCTTGGCCAACTGTATACTACTCATGTTGTCACAATGAATGACAACTTTGCCATCAATAGGCTCACCTAAATCTGCCAAGAGACTCTTTAACCAAATAGCTTCATAAGTAGCAATGGCTGCACCCCTGTATTCAGCCTCTGTACTGGATAAAGCAACTGTAGGTTGCTTCTTGCTACTCTAACTTACCACAGCACTTCCAAGTGTAAAGGCATAACCACTAGTAGACCTCCTGTCATATGAGCTACCTGCCCAATCAGCATCTGTGTAGCCATGTATATCCAAGCCTTTACCACTCTCATATAGAAGACCATAATGTGCAGTGGTCTTTACATATCGCATGATGCATCCAAATGAGGTTTTCTGGGGCTCTGCATAAACTGACTTACTAGCCCCACAGCATAACTCAAATCCGGGCATGTGATAGTCATGTAAATGAGACTACCAACAACCATCTTTCTGTACATAGATGGATCATCCAAGTCCTCACCAAAATCAGCCCGCAATTTCACATTCTGCTCCAAAGGTGTACTCATAGGCTTGCACCCTGTCATGCCATATTTTTCCAACATATCCAATGCATATTGGCATTGCACTAACCATGTACCTGCATGGTCTTTGATCACTTCAATTCCAAGAAAGTATCTCAACTCACCCAAATCTTTCATGTCAAACTGCCCACTCAATGCTTTCTTGACATGCATCACATCTGTACCATGATCACCTATGATAATCAAGTCATCCACATAGATGACAAGTAAAACAATCCCATGATCTGTTTTCTTCACATAGAGTGAAGAATCTGCTGTAAAAATCTGAAATCCAAGAGAGATAAGATATCTGCTCATCTTATCACTCCAAGGACGAGGTGCTTGCTTCAAACCATATAATGCCTTTTTCAATCTGCATACATGAGTGGGATATTTTGGGTGTACATACCCTTCTGGCTGTGCCATATACACTTCTTCTTGTAGATCGCCATTTAGAAATGCATTTTTAACATCCATTTGATGCATTTTCCAACCATTAGCTGCACCCATAGCAATGACTGCTCTCACTATTTCCATCTTTGCCACTGGACTAAATGTTTCATCATAGTCCAAACCTTGGGTTTGTGCATAACCCTTAGCTACCAATCTTGCTTTATGTCGCTCAATGGAACCATCAGTACATTTCACTTTGTAAACCCATTTACAACCAATGACATTTTTGTCTTGTGGTAATGCAACCAAATCCCATGTATCATTATGAACCAATGCGTCCATCTCAACATCCATTGCTTTCTCCCATACATGCTTTCCAATAGCTTCTGTATAGCATGTAGGTTCCACATGCTTCACCATAGATGTCATATATGCATAGTGCATAGCAAAATCTTGATATGTCAATCTGTCAACTGGATATCTGACTCTTTGGGATCTCCGCAATGCATGCGGATCACTCTGAACACCTGTCACTCTAGCATGTGGTGGCACATATCTATCCTGCCTAGCACCAGGTGTGCGTAAAACAGGTATGCCAAGTTCCTCATCCAAACTCTCTGAACTGGACGACTCATAACCTGTAATTCCAATTCCTTCAACCTTCTTCTTTCCTTTATCCACAGCACTACTCCTAATGCTCACACTCTCATGCCTCAAACGTCCTGACCATCGACGTACAGTACTACTCTCAACTTCTGCTCTGCTGGCCCAGACATAGTAGTAGAACTAGAACTTGCTTGTGGCAAGTTCACAGGCACATCAGCTTCAAGTGACTCAATGACACCCTCATCCTTTGCTTTGTACCAACTAGCAAGCTCATCAAACACCACATCTCGTGAGATAACAACTTGCCTAGTTTGTGGATTGTAACATTTGTATGCCTTACGATCCTGTGCATATCCAACAAACACACATTTTTCTGCCTTAGGATCCAACTTCCTTCTTCTCTCGTCAGGCACATGTACATAAGCTATTCATCCAAATACTTTGAGGTGTCCAATGTCTGGCCTATAACCTGTAAGCCGCATCTCTGGCATGCTTCCATGTATGGCTGTTGTAGGTGTCTTATTCAGTATATACACTGTAGTAGCACAAGCTTCTGCCCAATAATAATCTGGCATGCTCTTTTCATTAAGCATTGCCCTGGCCACTTCACATATGACTCTATTCTTTCTCTCAGCCACACCATTTTGCTAAGGTGTATACCTGCAAGTCAATTGTCTTCTTATTCCATGCTTTCTCAAGAAATGCTCAAAAGTATTTGAGATGTATTCACCACCTCCATCTGTCCTCAAACACTTAATCTAAGAACCATATTGCTTTTCTACAAAAGCTTTGAAATCCATAAACTTTTCCAATACTTCACTTTTCTCTCTGAGAAAGTATATCCGTCATCCTGCTGAAATCATCAATGAATGTCACATAGTATAAACTGCCTTTGATAGATGGGTTTTGTGCAAGACCCCATACATCGCTATGTACTATCTCAAGTGGCCTGCTACTCATGTTTCCTTCTCTAGGAAACCGTAACCTTGCCTGCTTTCCAAACTGACAGGCTTCACAAACATGCATATGCCCATCATACTTGAATCTAGGCAATCCACTAACAATGCCTCTTGTCTACATATTCGTTAACCTTTGTATATTGACATGTCCGATCCTCTTATGCCACATATCAATGTCCTGTACCACATTTTTGCTTTTAGAGAACATAGCTGATTTTAATTCAGGAATCCCAACATCCAGCTTAAACTACCTGCCTTCTTTCTTGCCTTTAGCAATGACTCTACATCCATGTTTGAAATCCTCAATGAAGCAACCATGCTCGTTGAAACGAACCTGTAATCCCTGTTCCACCATTTGACCAACTGAGGCCAAGCTTTTTGTAATCGAAGGCACATACAATACATCTGACATAGACTTTGTTTGACCATTGTGCATAACCAATGGTACACTTCCAACATGTGTAATGGCATGCTGAGTATCATCTCCTGTTTCCACATAGCCTTTCACATCCATAGGCTTCATATGCTCAAACCATTCACCATGACAAGTCATATGGTTTGATGCTCCAGAGTCCATCCAAATGGGTTAAGCCCCATGCTAACACAAAGGTTGATGCCAGAGCAATAGCCAAATTCCTTTATGAGAGTATAATTACCAGATTTGGGTGTCAACTTGAACTAGTAAGTCACGATAGTTAGGGAGACTCACTTCATCAATGACATGATCAAGTTCTTGGTGAGTGAATTTAGGTAGTGCCACAAATCCTCATGTTACTATCCCCAAGCTAATAACTAAGCTGAAAGCATAAATTTTTTTATCTATGCTATCTTGACTAAGATAGTTGAAGCCTCATCTAATCACTGGGAACAAAAGCTACCAGCTACTCTATGGGCATACATAACTACCTACCAGGTGGGCCATCTACACCACACCTTTCAACTTAACATACGTAACAAATCCATCATACTCATCGAATTCTTAGTACCAAGCTTAAAGATTGCCATTAAGGAAAGGTTAATAGAAAACATCCTAACTGATCGATTATTGGAGCTTGAATGCGTAGGAGAAGCAAGACTATGTGCATCCTATGGAATGATTGTTAAAAAGCTGCAATGTAAAGAATGGTTCAATGAGAAGCTCAAATACAAGGAAATATAAATTAGGAATATGGTTCTCATGTCCAGCACCAAGAACCAAAAGCGTAAGCTAAAGTACTAGGGAATGGGACCATTTTTAGTGTGCAAACTCACCCCTCGAGGATCCACACACATCAAAACACTTGACGGTGTGGAAATGAAAGGATTCTTCAATGGTAGAAAATTTAGATGCTACTATGGTCCTTTGAGTACAAATGCTTTGAAGGCCATTCACCAAAAGAAAGAAGATCAAATAAAAGAGGCTATGGTGAAACAAGAGGCCCATTGTGGAGCTAAGGATAGACAAGACAAGCTGCACAACTCTATTAGCATGGCCCAAGTCATTAACCTAAAAGAGGAAAACTAGAAGGTGAAGCCTGCATGACTATGGCTAGGCATGACCATAGAAACTAGTCTCGAACAAAAGCTAGCTCTCATAGAACATGGGAGAGCCAGCATAACCTAATGCCTTATGTGACTTGCGTGGCAACCATCATTAACCCCCACAAAAGCGCGAGTGGAAGGAGTGAACTCATTTACAAAAACCACATGCATAGAAGCTTTCACTACCATGTTTCACATTGGGAATAACCCTTTAGAAGGGAAGTTTTATGTCATGCCTGCAGGTACCATGTGCAAAGAAGTACTTCTTGGATGAGGATGGATGGGGCATAATCATCGATGCTAAATCAAATGGGACTCAAGAACTACTACCACTAGCCTCGTAACATGTAACTATTCTTATGAGATAGAAGAAGAGCCCATGTCCAACAAAGTTAACACAGAATACCCGGTCTCCCAATAAAGAAGTGCTAAAGCTAATTGAGCCACCAAAGGTAGCCCTTACTTTGACCATGCCACTAAAAAGAGGTTGACCTTTACCCGAGTAACCAAGTTCCTTCAAAAGCCTCTCACCCAAGCCAACCCTCACCATCTCGCGTACCCCCCAACATAACTAGCCTCTCCAAGGACTAACCCAATTAACACCTTGTAGAATTTGACCACCAAAGTACTGAAGCCCACCAGTCCCCAGCAACACTAAAGTTTCCATAATGAAGAGAACTAATGGTAGGTAGTGCCAAAATGAATACTCCATGAACAAGGATATTATGAGGGGTAAAAGCAGATTTGGATACCCAAGAGAAAGGAACAACACAAGCCAGTGACAACCACCACACACCACTGCGCATACCACAATTGAAAGGCAACAATAAAAACCAACCTATAATCGAAGACATGGTTTGTCAAGAATGATTATTTTAATCCCAAGCATATAATGCATAAGTTAAACACAACTCTGGCTACCTAAGGCAGCAGAATCAAAACCATCCCATCAAAGAAGGCAACCCTAATGGAGGCATGCTACCCAAAGATGGTCGGTGCCTAACACTCTTCTAGTGACACAAGGATATTACAAAGGTAACACAAGCATTTGGGTACCTAAGATCATAACATCGTTACCCTAAACTTCTTCAACCCACCTAGGAAAGTACCAAGGAAAAAACCACCCCAAAGTGGCAATGGTAATCAAAGTCTACCAAATGAAGCTGTAACCTCACACTCAACCTAACAAAGGGTAAGGAAAAAAATTAAGGAATGCATGGAACCATGAGACCATAGCCAAGCCTACTTTTAACAGGAGATTCCTTCCGTATCCACCTCAGAAGCTTATGTTGCACCCCACCGCTGGCCATAATTGTTGTGTCATAGAAAGTAAGGAACTACCAATTCCCGTACCATAGTTGGCATCACTCTTAGAAGCTAATGTTGAACACGAGATTTTTTTTGTATCCACCTCAAAAGCTTATGTTGCACCCCATCGCTGGCCATGATTGCTCAGAAGCTTATGTTGAATAGGAGATTCCTTTCGTATCCACCTCAGAAGCTTATGTTGCACCCCATCGCTGGCCATGATTGCTCAGAAGCTTATGTTGAATAGGAGATTCCTTTCGTATCCACCTCAGAAGCTTATGTTGCACCCCACCATTGGCCACAATTGCTCTGTCATAGAAAGCAAGGAACTACCAGTTCCCCTACCATAGTCAGCATCACTTTCAAGCCTAGCTAGATGGGCCAACCACAAGTACTACATCCTTGTTAGATAGGAAGGGTACCCATACCAAAACTAACCTCCTAATAATTAAATGTTAGAGAAAGTAGCACAAAGAATTGAAGAAAGCAGTGACAATGGTGCAAGGAGGAAAGAAAATAGAAGAAATCAGGAGTGACGAAGCACTATGAAGAGGAGAGTCCCATGGACGCAGATACTAATCACGGAAGTAGTTCTCTCCAACCATTAGATTTCTAGGTACATCATAGAATGGGAGGGCCATGGTGGGTGAAAACCTAGCCTGTGGTATGGCCCATAGCTTGGATAGCTAAAGATCAAAATACCACTAATTAAAAGCACTTCCACAGGCACGGCCCAACACTACACTTCAACAGGCATGGCCCAACACTACACTTGCATATTCAATCGGGGCCTTTTTGCATTTAGCGGTGGCCATATCTTCTCAAACCCAAATTTTGGAAGGAATATTATGATGCTCCCCTCGGTACCTTCGAGTCAATCCCATTACTTCCCATCGAACAATAGTGGGCCTGGGATCTCTTTAATAAAGATGTGGAGAAGAACCCAAAGTTACAATCCAACTTCCCATGGATACCTCCACCTCGGCTACCCACCCTTCTCAATGAGGCATTGATGCTTTGCACCATGTAGAAATTTCTCCAAAATTATGACCAAGTGCCCAATCCTAACATCATAATCACCATTTCCCTCTTTCACCTCATCATCGCCCTTTTGGTGGAATTTCTAGACTAAGACAATTTTGAGTATAATGGATGCAAGGCTGGCAACTTCTCAACTTTGTCACTCACCAAGGCATTAAGGTAGAGGTTGAGCTTTCCATAGCTCTTTCTCTCTCTCTCTCTCTCTCTCTCTCTCTCTCTCTCTCTCTCTCTCTCTCTCTCTCTTTTTGCTCCCCACTCATTTGTAAGGCTTCCTTGTGGTGATTACAAGGAAGGCAAGGTTGAGGACCCTAGCGAGGGTTGCTCTACCAAGAGTGACTAGAGGTGCAAGCCGACAAGACGCTTGCATTCTTCAGCTTCTTTTCTCCCTCGTGCAAGGCTCAATCGGTGAACATAGACCTATTCAAGTTGTTCCAAGTATGGAGTTTCTAACAAAGAACTACATTTTTTAACCTATGTCTTAGACTAATCAAAATATATAATCTTTGTGAAAAATAAAGGTTTAAGTAGTTTTTGGTGTTTCTTTTAAAAAGGAAGTTAAACCCTAGGCATTTCCCACCCTAAATAAAATACATAAAAGATTGAAGTCAAAGAGTAGACCAAGGGCCTAAAGAGATTATGGGAGAGCTAAGGAGGGGTTGAGAATAATCCATGAACCCCATGAACTTGACTGGCTTATTGTCAAAGCTGAAGAGAAGACCAAGGGGCTCAAGAGATTAAGGGGGAGCTAAGGAGGGGTTGAGAATAATCCATGAAGTTGACGGGCTTATTGTTGAATGACCATCATGGATCATGAGGGCTCTCAAGGCTAAGTGGTTTACTTGCATCACACGGATAAATTGAGCCCTTAAGTTTCTTTTTGTGGAAAATGCCTTTGTAGGCTATGTATTCACTATGATTTCCGTCAACCTTACTGTTCAACATATCTTTGTAGGCTATGTGTTCACTATGATTTTGAGTACTCTGCTAACCTTACTATTCAACATGGGGTCTTTATTGTTTACTAGGGATTAAAATGCAAAGAACTACATAAATAGAGCCTCGGCTATGTGTCCACTATGATTTTGAGTACTCCACCAACCTTACTGTTTAACATGGGGTCTTTATTGTTTGCTAGGGATTAAAATGCAAAGAACTACATAAAGTCACATGGCAAGAATTTAGAGGTTCGGGAAAGGGAGGAGGAGGTTTGAGGAGGTTTGGGTAGAATTTGATTTTGGAAGCCTCAAAAGACGTGCAAAGCACGGGTTCCCAACTAGTTATAATGAATAAGAATGTAGAGAGTCAAAGTCTAGATATGATGGTATGGAATATATTAACTCTCTTTTTCTTTATGTGTGGAGTCCCTCTGCAAATTTTCTCCAGAGTGCTAAAAAAGAAGGGTTTTTTAAAACCCTAACAATCGGTATTTAAAACACCTAGTCGGGATTTAAAGAGATACTTAATTTTTAGACAACCTTTTAAAGGCATTCACCCACATGAAACCTTTGCAACAAGTTGCTAAAAACCTAGTCGGGATTTAAAGAGATACTTAATTTTTAGACAACCTTTTAAAGGCACATGAAACCTTTGCAAAACAAGTTGCTAAATTGGTACTCAACATGCAAAACTTTTTGTAAATTGCATGACAAATAGAAAGATGATACATAAAGAATTTATTAAAAATAATGAAAAGATTACAAACAATGCACAACCACATGCCAGCTTATAAGGCTTGTAAATATCGTAAATATCAACTACATTAGTAGCTTTGAGCTATGCTTGCTGAAAGATCTATCTTGCCATGAAATATGTACGCAATCCAAAACATTACAATTCTCAAAGCATAAAATTTAATAAAGGCACTTATAAATAATAGCCCTAACGAGGAAGATTTTCTACCATTTACCTTTAAATTAAGGTTACTCGATGTTTTAGGAAAAAGGCATATCTATTCCATATATATATATATATATATATATACAAGATTAAGGGAGACTGGCCCTCCCTCCACATGGGCAAAGGAGGGGGCCTTATTTCAAAATACCTCCCCCTCCTGCAAGCGTGATGTTCACGCTCCGCTTCGTTTCACGCTTCCATCAGTGTCAGTTCCACGCTTCCATCAGTGTCAGCTACGTTCCACGCTTCCCTGTTGCTCCACGCCTGCTGTTCCGCCTCGAGCTCCACACGGTATGTTTCTTTTGCCATTGGAAGCGAACGTTATGTGATTTGTAAAGCTAATATTTTCGAGCCGGAGTCAACCGACGCCAGTCAACCGACTGCAACAACAGAACTGTTGTGATTCTTGCGAAGCTTGCGTCTCTGCACACTGGCTGCGCCTCTCTCTCAGCGTCCAGATACCACAACAAAATCTGATTCTTGCGAAGCTTGCGTCAGATTGCTGTGAGATGTATTGCTACACGTAGTCAAGATATAGGTGATGGACCCACTAGATTCTGTCTATTTGTGAGGTCGAGATAGCAAATAGTTAACGACTGCAGATGTTCTCCGATGCGTCCAAAGGAATCGTGTGTTACCATGGTAGGTCCGAGTAGCCCGCATCGGCTACTTTCACTATTTTCAAACCTTCTCTCTCCTTCTACCTATGGTAGACGAGCCACTACTTCCTGCTTGGAGGCGTTCTGTACAATCACCCAGAGTTCTTCACCCACTCCTATCAAGTGAGTGGCAGAATCACAACGGTGTATGAGTTCTGTTGGAACACATCCCAAAGACTTCCAGAGTTTGCATTTCTCATCATACCACTTGATTTCCTGTGGCTGTCGTTGTAGTGGAGTTGGTAGAACATACAGTCTTCCCTTAACCACAGCAAAACTAAGCCGAGACTGGCCTTCCCATTCTGCCCTCCACATCTCAGGTTGCGCCATCGACCATTCACCGATCCTTGGATCCCATATCTCTGGGCACTGGTGGAGCACAAAGGCATCTTCATTTTTTCCACCAAGCCAGCATCGTGGCCTCTCAAGTGGAGACATTTTCCTTTCGCATCCCGTTCATCTCCAGGGGTCTCCAGTATCGCTGTCATCACTGTGTAACAGCTTATATCTCACTCTAAGTTCGAGCTATCCACTAACGGATCGTTCCTCTGCACTGTGTTGGTGTTCTCCGATGGGAATCGTGTGTTACCATGGCAAGTCCGAGTAGCCCGCGCCGGCTGCTACACGGCCAAACCTTCGTGACGTGGCCTCTGCAGGTATACAAGCTCTGTAGCGCATGCAACACTGTGCATGTGCGAGCTGCAAGAGTGTGCAGGTATGTGTGTATTTGTGTGTACGTAAGGCATGACCACCACCTAGCAGTTGAGGTAACTGCCAGGTGCACAAAGCACACCGAGAAATAATATGAGCCCTCTCCGGCCACCAGCGGCATCCGCTCTACGGGCGCACCTACCCCTGTGCCGGCTCCCTTCCTCTCGCCCTCACTAGCGCCTCCTTTGTCGATGCTTGCTCCTAAATGCTTCCGTGGCTATTGCCTAGTAGTGGCGTTCAAGGTGAGCAGCAATCCATACGGTGGCCAGAGGGCCCTTCTTGGCCAATGAAGTGAGAGTAGAACATGACGAAAGACCAGCAGCAGAATGAAAAATTAACAACGAAGGTAAAACGCACGCAAACCTGCTAACCCTAAGCGTGCCGTCGTTCTTGCGAGCTTGCCCTACACCTAACCGAGAGAGAGAGAGAGAGAAGCGCAACTGCAATTTTCTTATGCAAAACGAAGACATGGGTTTTCGTAGGTTGGCAATTCTCCGCACATTTTTCGTTATTTTTCTGAAATTTTTGATTTTTTCTTTTCTAAAAAAGCACTCCAAATTCCTTTGAGCCGAGGTGGCGAACTTTGCTTGCAAACTGTTTTCAAGAGAGGAGATTTATTTTTGCTTTTGTTTTAAATAAATATATGTTTTTTTGTTTTGTCTGAAAAGAAATGTTTTTTGTTTTGTTTTATATAAACGGGAAAAATAAGAAAAGAGACGAGGAGAAACACAAAGAAAGTAGCAATAGATTTTTTAAATTTGTTTTAAATTTGCACATCAATAAAAAAGCATCCTGCTGCTGCTGTGGTAGTCGTTTCATCACCTCCAAGCTAGCTCTGCTCAAGCAAACGCCTGATACCGCAAAAATCCTGTTAAGCAAGTGCCCAAATGCACAAATCTCTTCCTACTGCGCCAAGCAAGTGCTCGATGGAGAGAAATTTCTGTTAAGCAAGCGTTTAATTGTGATAATCGCCGATAAGCAAGAGTCACCTGCGAATTTCCCAGGGTTTTCTACTGAATTAGAAAGAGAAATCAAAGATTTGCTTGCTGTCTGGGTGTACAACAATGGAGGCTCTCTCCTTCTTATAGCCTTTTTCTTGACTATCTCATGCGTTTTTTTTTCCCGACGAATCAAAGTTCATACAACGACTAAGTCAAAAATTAAAGCAGTGATTAGAGCATCCACAATCCCTAATTGAGTCAAATGAGCACGTGTTTTTTGAAAAAATAAGTATTGCACCCGCGCATTGCTGCGGCCGACCAAGGTTCCAGAAAAGTAGGGCGCGAGCGACCACACGAAAACGAAATAACCCCCCGTTAATCAAAATTAACAAGGGGGTCTTCACCCTTTACGGGCGATAGCCGGTGCTGTGAAAGCCGCCAGCCTGCTCCTTCATGAGACAGCATGGCAAGACAAATGAGCGCGTGTTTTTTGAAAAAATAAATTTACGCCAATAAAACAGTAGGGCGCGGGCGACCACACAAAAATGAAATACCCCCCTGTTAATCCGGGGTCTTCACCCTTTATGGGCGATAGTTGGTGCTGCGAAAGCCGCCAGCCTGCTCCTTCACGAGACAGCATGGCAAGAGAGGCATGTGATGATGTGGCAAGTTCCTTTTCTAGAATGGTGATGTGGCAAGATAGCCGTTCAATCTGCTGTCGTGTGGGGTCTATGCTGTATGACGTGGATTGGCAAGGTGGTCCAACTCTGTTTTGACATGGCGGGCTGCCAAAAAGCTTCCACGTTAAAAGCAATGTTGGGCATGCTTTTCCTTTTCTTTTTTTTGGACAACCCCACCTCCCTCCACGTGGGCAAAGGACATATTCCTCATACTTATTTTCATCCATCTTTTTAAATTAGTTTCCTAAAAGTTCTAAAAGTGTATTTTGTAAAATGATTTTGGACTTTTTAAATAAAAAATGATTTGTTTTGCTATACACACACACACACACACACACACATATATATATATATAGAGAGAGAGAGAGAGAGAAAGTGTAGAATAATTTGGGTTTTTTAATTAAAAAATGATTGGGAAAAAGTGGTTGCATTTTGGCTAGCCTTCAAATTTTTAAAAATTTTGGTTATTCTATGTATGCCAGGCACCTCAATCTGCTAGCTTTGAGCTCCACGTGGTCGTGCCTTCGCCTCCTCGAGCTCCTCGACCGCCTTTGCCTCCTCCAAGTGCAAACCAGAACTGGTACTGCGCTGTTACCTTGAACTCGATGCAATTGTATACATGAGTGTTGTAATGAATTGTTTTATAATTAATTATTCAACCTAATATAAACATCAATTCAAAACCTTCTTAAAAAGTCAAAGACTGATGGCTTTTGATTAATGTTTGATAAAGATTTGGATTGTTTTGTTTTAAATAAAAGATTTATTTATATAGAATATATATATATATATATATATATATATATATATATATATATATATATATATATATATATAGAGGACTACCTAAAGATTTCAAACAAAATGTATTATATATATTTATCTATACCTTGAACTCGATGCATTCATGGATGGGGCTATTCACATGAACGGCTTCATGTCAACAGTGTGGCCAACGGCAGCCCCTTCGCCATGGCAGAAGGAAACGATCGATCACTGTCTTGGTTTTTGTTGTGATACCTGAGAAGCCCATGGGACCAAATCCCTTCTGCATTGCATTGCCCCTCATACCTCTTATGCTCGAATTATTGACATGCACGCCTTCAAGAACAGATTTTTTTATGAAAGTTGGCACAGTATGTGTCCTCTACATGGGGAACATGCATGTTGTTCAAACAATATGTGTCCTCTACATGGGGAGCATGCATGTTGTAATGAATTGTTTTATAATTAATGATTCAACGTAATATAAACATCAATTCAAAACCTTCCTAAAAAGTCAAAGACTGATGACTTTTGATTAATGTTTGATAAAGATTTGGATTGTTTTGTTTTAAATAAAAGATTTATTTATATTGAATATATATATATATATATATAGAGGACTACCTAAAGATTTCAAACAAAATGTATTATATATATTTATCTATACCTTGAACTCGATGCATTCATGGATGGGAGAGGAGGCTATTCACATGAACGGCTTGATGTCAACGGTGTGGCCAACGGCAGCCCCTTCGCCATGGCAGAAGGAAACGATCGATCACTGTCTTGGTTTTTGTTGTGATACCTGAGAAGCCCATGGGACCAAATCCCTTCTGCATTGCATTGCCCCTCATACCTCTTATGCTCGAATTATTGACATGCACGCCTTCAAGAACATATTTCTTTATGAAAGTTGGCACAGTATGTGTCCTCTACATGGGGAACATGCATGTTGTTCAAACAATACGTGTCCTCTACATGGGGAACATGCATGTTGTTGAGACAAAGAGAGTAGTTCTCACGATAAGTGTAAGGGATTTCACTAAAGGAGTATTTTAAAACTCTTCGATCTATGAAGCTTGATGTTTTAAATATACCCATTTTGTTAACTTCAAGGTAATAAACTATGGTTAAACTTACAACTTTTTTCATTCTTTGTATTAAAAAAATCGAGGATATATATAAAACTTTATGTAAGCCGATGAAATTGTAAGCTTCTTTTGTTTAACTCACATGATATTTTACATATTCCTAGGTGAATCCCTTGGGCCCGCTGTTACCTTGAACTTGATGCAATTGTATACATGAGTGTTGTAATGAATTGTTTTATAATTAATGATTCAACCTAATATAAACATCAATTCAAAACCTTCCTAAAAAGTCAGACTGATGACTTTTGATTAATGTTTGATAAAGATTTGGATTGTTTTGTTTTAAATAAAAGATTTATTTATATATAATATATATATATATATATATATAGAGGACTACCTAAAGATTTCAAACAAAATGTATTATATATATTTATCTATACCTTGAACTCGATGCATTCATGGATGGGAGAGGAGGCTATTCATGAACGGCTTGATGTCAACGGTGTGGCCAACGGCAGCCCCTTCGCCATGGCAGAAGGAAACGATCGATCACTGTCTTGGTTTTTGTTGTGATACCTGAGAAGCCCATGGGACCAAATCCCTTCTGCATTGCATTGCCCCTCATCTATACAAGATTCAGGGAGACTGGCCCTCCCTCCACGTGGGCAAAGGAGGGGGCCTTATTTCAAAATACCTCCCCCTCCTGCAAGCGTGATGTTCACGCTACGCTTCGTTTCACGCTTCCATCAGTGTCAGTTCCACGCTTCCCTGCTGCTCCATGCCTGTCGTTCCGCCTCGAGCTCCACACGGTATGTTTCTTCTGCCATTGTAAGCGAACGTTATGTGATTTGTAAAGCTAATGTTTCCGAGCCGGAGCTGACGACGCCAGTCAACCGACTGCAACAACAACAGAATCGTTGTGATTCCTGCGAAGCTTGCGTCTCTGCACACTGGCTGCGCCTCTCTCTCAGCGTCCAGATACCACAACAGAATCTGATTCTTGCGACGCTTGCGTTAGATTGCTGTGAGATGTATTGCTACATGTAATCAAGATATAGGTGATGGACCCACTAGATTCTGTCTATTTGTGAGGTCGAGATAGCAAATAGTTAACGACTGCAGATGTTCTCCGATGCGTCCAAAGGAATCGTGTGTTACCATGGCAGGTCCGAGTAGCCCGCGCCGGCTACTTTCACTGTTTTCAAACCTTCTCTCTCCTTCTACCTATGGTAGACGAGCCACTACTTCCTGCTTGGAGGCATTCTGTACAATCACCCAGAGTTCTTCACCCACTCCTATCAAGTGAGTGGCAGAAGCACAACGATGTATGAGTTCTGTTGGAACGCATCCCAAAGACTTCCAGAGTTTGCATTTCTCATCATACCACTTGATTTCCTGTGGCTGTCGTTGTAGTGGAGTTGGAAGAACATACAGTCTTCCCTTAACCACAGCAAAACTAAGCCGAGACTGGCCTTCCCATTTTGCCCTCCACATCTGCGCCATCGACCATTCACCGATCCTTGGATCCCATATCTCTGGGCACTGGTGGAGCATAAAGGCATCTTAATTTTTTCCACCAAGCCAGCATCGTGGCCTCTCAAGTGGAGACATTTTCCTTTCGCATCCCGTTCATCTCCCCAGGGGTCTCCAGTATCGCTGTCATCACTGTGTAACAGCTTATATCTCACTCTAAGTTCGAGCTATCCACTAACGGATCGTTCCTCTGCACTGTGTTGGTGTTCTCCGATGGGAATCGTGTGTTACCATGGCAGGTCCGAGTAGCCCACGCTGGCTGCTACACGGCCAAACCTTCGCGACGTGGCCTCTGCAGGTATACAAGCTCTGTAGCGCATGCAACACTGTGCATGTGCGAGCTGCAAGAGTGTGCAGGTATGTGTGTATTTGTGTGTGCGTAAGGCATGACCGCCACCTGGCAGTTGAGGTAACTGCCAGGTGTACAAAGCACACTGAGAAATAATATGAGCCCTCTCCGGCCACCAGCGGCATCGCACCTACCCCTGTGCCGGCCCCCTTCCTCTCGCCCTCACTAGCGCCTCCTTTGTCGATGCTTGCTCCTAAATGCTTCCGTGGCTATTACCTGGTAGTGGCGTTCAAGGTGAGCATCAATCCATACGGTGGCCAGAGGGCCCTTCTTGGCCAATGAAGTGAGAGTAGAACATGACGAAAGACCAGCAGCAGAATGAAAAATTAACAACGAAGGTAAAACGCACGCAAACCTGCTAACCCTAAGCGTGCCGTCGTTCTTGCGAGCTTGCCCTACACCTAACCGAGAGAGAGAGAGAGAGAGAAGCGCAACTGCAATTTTCTTATGCAAAACGAAGACATGGGTTTTCGTAGGTTGGCAATTCTCCGCACATTTTTCGTTATTTTTCTGAAATTTTTGATTTTTTCTTTTCTAAAAAAGCACTCCAAATTCCTTTGAGCCGAGGTGGCGAACTTTGCTTGCAAACTGTTTTCAAGAGAGGAGATTTATTTTTGCTTTTGTTTTAAATAAATATATGTTTTTTTTGTTTTGTCTGAAAAGAAATGTTTTTTGTTTTGTTTTATATAAACGGGAAAATAAGAAAAGAGACGAGGATAAACACAAAGAAAGTAGCAATAGATTTTTTAAATTTGTTTTAAATTTGCGCATCAATAAAAAAGCATCGTGCTGCTGCTGCTGTGGTAGTCGTTTCATCACCTCCAGGCTAGCTCTGCTTAAGCAAACGCCTGATACCGCAAAAATCCTCTTAAGCAAGTGCCCAAATGCACAAATCTCTTCCTACTGCGCCAAGCAAGTGCTCAATGGAGAGAAATTTCTGTTAAGCAAGCATTTAATTGTGATAATCGCCGCTAAGCAAGAGTCACCTGCGAATTTCCTAGGGTTTTCTACTGAATTAGAAAGAGAAATCAAAGATTTGCTTGCTGTCTGGGTGTACAACAATGGAGGCTCTCTCCTTCTTATAGCCTTTTTCTTGACTATCTCATGCGTTTTTTTTTCCCGACGAATCAAAGTTCAAACCACAACTAAGTCAAAAATTAAAGCAGTGATTAGAGCGTCCACAATCCCTAATTAAGTCAAATGAGTGCGTGTTTTTTAAAAAAATAAGTATTGCACCCGCGCATTGCTGCGGGCCGACCAAGGTTCCAGAAAAGTAGGGCACGAGCGACCACACGAAAACGAAATAACCCCCCATTAATCAAAATTAACGACGAGGGGGTCTTCACCCTTTACGGGCGATAGCCGGTGCTGCGAAAGCCGCCAGCCTGCTCCTTCACGAGACAGCATGGCAAGACAGATGAGCGCGTTTTTTTGAAAAAATAAATTTACGCCAATAAAACAGTAGGGCGCGGGCGACCACACAAAAATGAAATACCCCCCCTGTTAATCCGGGGTCTTCACCCTTTATGGGCGATAGTCGGTGCTGCGAAAGCCGCCAGCCTGCTCCTTCACGAGACAGCATGGCAAGAGAGGCATGTGATGATGTGGCAAGTTCCTTTTCTAGAATGGTGATGCGGCAAGATAGCCGTTCAATCTGCCGTCGTGTGGGGTCTATGCTGTATGACGTGGATTGGCAAGGTGGTCCAACTCTGTTTTGACATGGCGGGCTGCCAAAAAGCTTCCACGTGTAAAAGCAATGTTGGGCATGCTTTTTTTTTTTTGGACAACCCCACCTCCCTCCACGTGGGCAAAGGACATATTCCTGATACTTATTTTCATCCATCTTTTTAAATTAGTTTCCTAAAAGTTCTAAAAGTGTATTTTGTAAAATGATTTTGGACTTTTTAAATAAAAAATGATTTGTTTTGTTATACACACACACACACACACACACACACACACACACACACACATATATATATATATAGAGAGAGAGAGAGAGAGAGAAAGTGTAGAATAATTTGGGTTTTTTAATTAAAAAATGATTGAGAAAAAGTGGTTGCATTTTGGCTAGCCTTCAAATTTTTAAAAATTTTGGTTATTCTATGTATGCCAGGCACTTCAGTCTGCTAGCTTTGAGCTCCACGTGGTCGTGCCTTCGCCTCCTCGAGCTCCTCGACCGCCTTTGCCTCCTCCAAGTGCAAACCAGAACTGGTACTGCACTGTTACCTTGAACTCGATGCAATTGTATACATGAGTGTTGTAATGAATTGTTTTATAATTAATGATTCAACCTAATATAAACATCAATTCAAAACCTTCCTAAAAAGTCAAAGACTGGTGACTTTTGATTAATGTTTGATAAAGATTTGGATTGTTTTGTTTTAAATAAAAGATTTATTTATATAGAATATATATATATATATATATATATATATATAGAGGACTACCTAAAGATTTCAAACAAAATGTATTATATATATTTATCTATACCTTGAACTCGATGCATTCATGGATGGGAGAGGAGGCTATTCACATGAATGGCTTGATGTCAACGCGTGGGTCCAATACTAGTACCTCTTATGCTCGAATTATTGACATGAACGCCTTCAGGAATAGATTTCTTTATGAAAGTTGACATAGTATGTCTCCTCTACATGGGGAACATGCATGTTGTTCAAACAATATGTGTCTTCATGAACGGCTTAATGTCAACGGTGCGGCCAACGGCAGCCCCTTCGCCATGGCAGAAGGAAACGATCGATCACTGTCTTGGTTTTTGTTGTGATACCTGAGAAGCCCATGGGACCAAATCCCTTCTGCATTGCATTGCCCCTCATACCTCTTATGCTAGAATTATTGACATGCACGCCTTCAAGAACAGATTTCTTTATGAAAGTTGGCACAGTATGTGTCCTCTACATGGGGAACATGCATGTTGTTCAAACAATATGTGTCCTCTACATGGGGAACATGCATGTTGTTGAGACAAAGAGAGTAGTTCTCACGATAAGTGTAAGGGAGTTCACTAAAGGAGTAGTTTAAAACTCTTTGATCTATGAAGCTTGATGTTTTAAATAAACCCATTTTGTTAACTTCAAGGTAATATACTACGGTTAAACTTACAACTTTTTTCATTCTTTGTATTAAAAAAATCGAGGATATATATAAAACTTTATGTAAGTTGATGAAATTGTAAGCTCCTTTTGTTTAACTCACATGATATTTTACATATTCCTAGGTGAATCCCTTGGGCCCGCTCTTACCTTGAACTCGATGCAATTGTATACATGAGTGTTGTAATGAAAGGAGATTTTAGACAAATCTTGCCTGTTATTATGAAGGGAAGATGTGAGGATATTGTTAATGCAGCATTGTGTCGTTCCTTTCTATGGAACTCTATCAAAGTTCTAAAGTGAACTGGAAATATGCGTATTCAATCAAGCAATACTAATGGATGCAATGAGTTTAAACAGTGGGTCATGAATATTGGGAATGGAGTGGATTGTAGCGATGATAATACGATGGTGACACTACCAAGTAATATGGTCTTGCAAAGATCGTGTAATAAAGTAGGAACTTTATTAAATAGGATTAATAATGGGGACAAGTCCAGGTATAAAAGAGGGGGCTTGGCCCATGGTTGTAACTTTTGATGATCATTTTTAGAAATGGAAACTCATGTTTCTTGGAGCTCATGGCTTCTTGGCTTGTGGAAGGCTATTTCCATTCTCTTGGTGTGAGAGACTAAACACACTTAGGCATCATGTTTACATGGTGATTACTCATATTTTCATGCATTACATCCCTTCATTCCAATTGGTATCAGAGCTCTTGATTTTGATCATGGGCATGCATGGGTTGTTGGGAAAATTTGCTTGAAAATTTGAGTTTCTTTTAATTTTTTTCTCATTTTCTTGTAATCCTTGAGTGATTCTTGACAAATCTTCTCTAATCTTGCTTAATCTCATGGAGATGGTGAGCATTTCATGTAGATTGCTTAGATTTTGAGTGATTTTGGCCATTTTTACCCTTTCTGGACCAAATCTGGGGGTATGGACCAAATTTTTTTTGAAAAGTTTGGACCAAATTTGGGGGAAATGGTTAATCGTGATTAGGAAACTTAATCCAAAAACGTTTTTGCTTCTGTGGAGTTTCCTGCAACCCTAGCCATGGTTTTCCTCAACCAAACCTTCACCAAATGGCAAGCAAACATGGGGAAACAATCATAAGCAAGTTAGGAGTATTGTATGGGAGCTTTGGTGCTTCAATGGAAAGGCGTTTTCACGAGTTGCAGCGGCAGCCTGACGGCGAAACGGCGCCGATTTCATGGTAGAGATGGAGCTTCTTTGCTTGCTATGCCTACCATGGATCATATGCAAGCTTTCCCTCATGTTTTGGTAGACTTTTCATGCCATTTTCATGAGCATTGGTTACCTTCTACATGGCTGCAAGTCAGTGCTAAAGTGGCCACGTTTTTCATCAATATGAAGCCTCCTTCAACAAATTTCAGTCATTGAAGCTTAAGGGATGCCATTGGTGAGTGCCTTCATCAATTTCTAGCAATTTTGAAGCATTCATTGGTGCTTTGGGAGTTGATTGGGGTTCATTACATTGAGAAACCCTAAATTTCAGAAATGAAGCATTTAATGGCAAATCCATGTAGCATTGGTTGGAATTGAAGCATCATTCACATGTCATATACACCATTCATATGCCATATCCATGCTATGGATTGCCATTTGATAAGCTCATACCATGCCATGGAAACATGCTCATTTTGGATGCCATATGGACACTAGGAATGCAATTACATATGCCTTGACTTTGGTCTTACAAATGCTTATGCAAATGCCAAATGCCATGGTGAGGGCATTGTGATTTGATGGTTGATGTTGGATTGTTTGATGAATGGAGTTATGAGAATGAGCATGAATTCATGCATAATGATTCATGAGAATATTGTAAATGGCATGAGTCATGCCACACACATGTAAGTGATTTTACCTTCATCCCATTTGTAAATTCCAAACACATACACTCACCATTGCATTCACTTTCATTTCCTAGTGAATCTAGCAATGTGTGAGGGTACCTTGGCGTTGGTTGGAGAGGCCAAGGGGAGCATGTTTTGAATCTACCGTGTCGTGATTGCTTTGGGAAAGCGATACGGTGGAGGATTAGGTACATGGTGGTGAAGACATGGCCTCAACCTTCACCTTGGAGGAAAACTTGGTGAAGGGGTGAGAAGGGCTTGGCCGGGAGATCGGCAAGCTTCAACGCGCGTCCTCAACAATCCTCACATCGACTTTATGGATGCATTTGGGCAATGGGGCCCCTATTCCATCATATTGTGTGGATGTTGCTAATGCCTTGATGGACAAAGATTGCATAAGAGCTTTCATGGCATTGTGGGATGCAAAGAGCATTGTATTTTGATTTCAGAAATTGCATTTTCAGTTGAGATTTGGCTCCATTTACAAAGGAGACTATGGCGAAATCTTTCCAAAATCTTGGCTATGCATGGCAATTGAGGTTGGTGAAACATTAATTGCAGACCTTGGGATGCAAAGGAAGTGCAAAAGGTGCTAACAAAGGTGTGGGAACAAGCAAGGATCATTGGGGGCACAAAAGGGTCACTTGGGCAAGAAAATTGCAGATTTACAAAACCCTAATTCAGTCCCAAACCTTTTGGACTGAATTAAAGGTGATCATACGAGCTCTTAGTGCTTCCTTAGAGCTACCCAATGAGCCCTTAACGTTTCCGTTTCGATATCTCTTTGGGGTAGAAATTAGGGTTTTTGCAGAAACAGTAAACCCTAATTCAGTCATAGGGGTTTTAAGGTCTTCAAGATCTAATCACATAGGCTCGTAGTACTCATCGAGGGCTTCGATTTGAACTAAGAAGTTTTGCATTCGGATATTTCTAGCCCAAGTTATGCTCAAAATACTATTTCAGCCTATAACCCTGTAAACCCTAAAACAGAGAATAGTAGCACTTCTCACCTCTTAAGGGTCTTTGTATAGTGGTCTAGTACACCTCATTAGCTCTCCAACAAGCTCTAGACCACTTCAATCGGACATCCCTACCTCAAGTTAGAGCCAAATCTTTGAAACCGATACTTTCCATGGGAACGAGGACAAGAGGGCGACCAAAGCATAACACCTTGACTCCCGACGAGGTAGAGGGAGAAGAAGCAATTATGGAGCAAGGAATCTTAGATGCTCCGGAAGATACTTGTGGGCATACTTCAAGGGAAGTGCATGAAGAAGTGAATGTTGGAAGTGCCCACAAGCCCACCCCACAAGCGTCACATACCATCCCCATCGATTCGATCATGCAAATGCTGATGCAAATGAATGCGAAGATGGACACGATGGCTACAAGGGTGGAGGTCAATGATAGACTTGATACTATAGCCACAAGGATGGAAGTCTTGGAAGAGAGGGTGGCTCGGCCAATGAGCCAACCTTCATTTGATAGTGGTCATGGTGTTTCACATGCAGGCAAGCAATATGGGACAGCTTTTGAAGGCCGTAGGGAAGGCAAGCTACCTATGGCACAAGAGGTTTCTCCCAAAGTAATGCATGAGCATGCCACCAAGAATGCTACTTTTGGATTCATGGCGGATGCACGGAGGCCCCTTGTCAAGGACATGTTTCATTCTTCTTTTCACTCGGGTCCATCTAATTCCAATATGCACATGATTGATGAAGAGGTGGTACTCGATTGGAACCAATTGTCCTTTGCCCAAAGACAAAGGGATGCTCATGAGAAGTGGATGGAGTTACCAAATGATATCAAGAGGGACTACAAAGACTTTGCGCAATTCATGGAATCGTATATGAAGATGCAAAGGTTCAAACCCTCTACCCAACATGACAACCCATCCTACACAGCTTCTAAGGATGTCAAAGACAAAGTCTCACTATCAAAGTTCAAAGGTGATGGATCATCTCCGCAAGAGTTGGAGGAGTGGGCTACTAAGCTTGACACTTATTTCCAACTTTACCCAAAAAGTGAGCGTGATATGGTACAATTTGCTTCCTTACACCTTGAAGATTATGCACATCAATGGTGGAGGCACTTGGTCAAACAAGGGAACACGCCATCAACTTGGGAAGGATTGAAGCGGGAGATGAACTTGGCCTTCATTTCACCCCTAGTGCTTGACCGTTACCATGAAGAATGGTATGAACTTTCTCAAAAGGGGATGATGGTGAGAGATTATATCAAGAAATTTTTGAAGCTTTCAATGTATGTGGAAGGTTTGAGTGAAGACATGAAGATGAGAAAGTTTGTGCATGGGCTTGAACATTTCATCAAGGCGGATGTGTCGGCTCAAAGGCCTAGCTCTCTCAAAGAAGCTATGAGGTTAGCCGAACTTTATGAGCCAAAGTACAAGAGGTCTCAGCCCATGACCTTCGCCATAGACACACCCAAACCAACCACTACTACTTGTAACCTTGGGAAGGATCCTACCTCCACATTACCATCCTCTACTCCAAGGTTTCCTACATCATGTGGGAGTGGACAGCCAAAGGATGGAGTGCATATTGATGCCAAAAAGGGTAGTGATCCTACGAAGAAGCCCTTTCAACACTTCAAGGAGATTCAAAGAATGGATGATCAAAACATTGAGGAGTTGAGAAGCAAAGGGCTATGCTTTAAGTGCAAAGAGAGGTGGTCACCCGGGCATGCTTGCAAATCAAAGAAGATGGTGATCACTATGATCCTCATGGACAAAGAAGAGAACAAGTATGACTCTCATGACATTGAGGAATGGGAGGATTGCAATGATGAAGTGCATGAGGATGGTGAGTTTCCTTTTGACCCGGGAGGGTGAGTTAAGGAAAATCTTGTGGATGGAGACATGCCTACCAATGCAGAAATTTCAGTTTGCATATGCTCTATCTCACAAGATGTATTGACGGGTTGCAAGGACCCAAGCACACAAAGGTTGGTGGGGCCTAGAGTGCTGAAACTACCTTGCCAAATGGATACAATTACCCATGAATATGGCTACTTGGCAATCAATGGACTATGCCCAACAACATGGCTTACTTGTGGATGATTTTCTTGGCCAAGTGGTATGATTTACTTGAGCAAATTGGGTAATATGAGGAGGATTATACATGCTGTAATTTCTGGACAGCTTTGGAAAGGTCTACTATTGGGCCTATTTTTCTACTCCAACAAGCTTCATTCGGCATCAAAATGGAAGACCATGATGTGGGACATATATGGCTGAGTGTACATATCATTTCCAGCCCATTTTATGGAGTTTACATGAAGAATTTTCAAGGTACTTCATCGACTAGAAGGGCTGTCATAACAATCTCACTCATACTTTTTGGACTTGGAGCTTGGCGGACTTGTGTACATCCGGATTTTCATTGCATATGTGCTTTGGATGTACTTGAGGACTCTCAACCACTTCCCATTGATTACATTAGAGTCTCATATTTGGAGATTGTACACATTATAGATTTTGAGGACAAAATCTTTGGGAAGGGATGGTTTGTAATAAAGTAGGAACTTTATTAAATAGGATTAATAATGGGGACAAGTCCAGGTATAAAAGAGGGGGCTTGGCCCATGGTTGTAACTTTTGATGATCATTTTTAGAAATGGAAACTCATGTTTCTTGGAGCTCATGGCTTCTTGGCTTGTGGAAGGCTATTTCCATTCTCTTGGTGTGAGAGACTAAACACACTTAGGCATCATGTTTACATGGTGATTACTCATATTTTCATGCATTACATCCCTTCATTCCAGATCGACTCTTAAAGACTTGGTACATTGGGTATACTCTGAATTGGCTATCACTACGACATATGCTTCATACTTTAGTGAGCGTTCTATTCTTGCTCCGATAAACAGTCAAGTGGATATTGTGAATAAGACAGCTTTGGATGCAATGCCTGGTGAGCCTAAGCAATATTTCAGTGCAGATTCAATTCTTGAAAATGATGAAAATTCATTCCTATATTCCACAGAATTTTTGAACACAATCGACCTTCAGGGCGGATATCCACCTCACTGCTTGGTTTTAAAGTTAGAAGCTCCTGTTATTTTGCTTCTTAACTTGGATCCAAGACGTGGACTTTGTAATGGTACACGGATGATATGTAAGGCCTTTCACTCTAAAGTCTTGGAGACTGAAATCATCACTGGTACTAAAGTTAGTGAAAGAGTATTTCTTCCACGGATTACCTTTATATGCAGCGAGGCCCAACTACCATTCACCATGAGGCGGAGACAGTTTCCCGTGCGGCTGGCATTTGGCATATCAATAAACAAATCACAAGGCCAAACCCTAAATGTCTTGGGGTTGTATTTGGTGACTCCAGTGTTTACTCATGGACAACTGTATGTCGCGTTGTCACGAGCACGGTCTCCTCATGCTGTGAAGGTGTTACTTGAGGATAACACTAATGTGGAGTGTTCATTTGATGATCTTCAAAGTTATACATCTACAACAAACAATATTGTTTATAAGGAGATCTTGATAACTTCAGAGTGACAAGTCAGGTTTCTTATTTAAGTTCTGCAATTTGATTAATTTTGTTGTGATTTCTTTTTTTATACATATTTGTCCATGGTAAAAGTACCTATTTTTGTTGTTTATGTTTTGACAGACATGTCTAAGATTACCTTTACATTGGACATGCCTTTGTTGAGGATAGTAGGTGAGTTATTCTCTATATTTGCTTAACTTTTCTTGATTACAAAGTATGGAACATGACATTCTATACTAATGTCTATCTGTACAGAGCCACCGCTATGGTCAGCTCCTATTACTGCAGGTCACGTAGCAGGGATTATGATTGATGCTTATAGGGATGGGTAAGTATAAGTGTAATTGTTAGGCATTGTATGAATATTTTTTGAACCTATATATAAATAATTGTATAACCTATTTATTATGCTTTGATTTTAGGATATTACATGACATTGATACGTTTATGGTAAGAGTTGTCGACGAAGGCATCGAGATGTACGGGATTGGTGTTCCTGATGAGGAGTGGGGTGGGGATTTCACTTTGGACGAGGAGCTTGGATACTTTCTTCTTGATCCAAGTGGTCACATATTTATTCCATGGTTAGATGGTCTACACTTTGGCTATCCATTTGACACAGGAGGAGATATAGCAAGATACATCATCGACATAGGTGATTATCCATTTGATCTAGGAGGATTGGCCAGCCACGACACTGACATTGTCTCTCCACATTTTCCATTCAATCTAGGCAGTTCGAGAGCCTACATGGTATGGATTTACATTCCATCTATGTGGTCACACTTGTATGGATTACCTCATCTTTGGGGTGACACTAGTATCTTTTCCATTTGATCCTACAGGACCCTAGGGGTCATATGATTATTGTATTCATATTTGGGTCTTTCGTCGCGCGACACCGACACTGCCATGGGACGTGATTTTTTTGGTTGTTTTATTTAGACTTTGTGTTTGATTTTTACATGACCACCCTTTTAATTTCAAGGACGAAATCATTATACGAAGGGATGGTTTGTAATGAAGCAACAACTTTAGATTAGGTTTAGAACCTTGGTGATGGCTAAAAGGGATTGTACCTTTTGATGCCTTTTGATATCTTTTGACATTAGTCATCTCATGACTCTTGGAGCCTTATGGCTTTCAAACCTTGGCTTATGGGAGGCTATTTCCATCCTTTGGTGAAAGGCTAAACCACTTAAGCATTATACATGATTTCTTGCTGATTTCATGGTAATCAACATAATGATTGTCCCTAATCTCAACTTTATGATCACTCCATTGTGCTCTATTGAACCTTGCATGCTTGATGGATGCTTACTAAATAGGATTGTTTGTAGGTTTTATGCTTGCATTGGCTTCACTTCTTCCCTTGCTTTTTGTGTGAGAGAACCATCGGCTCCATCTCCCTTGACCACATTGGCAAGGAGCATTCTGGTGTAGCAATGGAGTGAGAACATGATGGACGAGGTAGCACACCTGCATTGGAAATTTACAATGTGACTCTAAGAGAAGGGCCAATGACACATACTTTGGCAAGGCTAAGGTAAGTACTTGACTTGAACATATTTGGCATCATTGATGCTAAGGGCCTAGCTCTGTCCATCCATCCATTCTAAGCTATTGGGATTACCCAATATTTCTCGGTGCCTAGGGATTAGATCCATCCATCCATCCATTCCAAGCTATTGGGATTACCCAATATTTTTTAGTGTTAATTAGGAGGCTACACTTCAAAAATCATGTGATTTTGGAGTCTTAGATGTGTTTCTTGTTTTTGGCTTTGATTTAAAGTTTATTTACATAAGGACATTCGATTTCTTAAACCCACCAAGTCTTTTTCTTGTACCATTAGGGACAAGTGTTCCTCAATATACCTAATGGATAGCAAGTGCACATAGTGTAAATAGGAGTACCACTTCGGGCAAAATGCCCAGGGGCACGAGTTCTAAGCCTGCTGAGCTACGCTCACAAGGTGCCTGCCTTCAGTCAAGGATCGCCAATTACTACTCTTTTAAAAGACGAGTCCACTAGGTGACTTGTAAATGCCCAAGTTGATGCTGCATGAACAAGTGCAATGCTCAAGCTTCTTCAAACCAAGCGCACATGTCTTCGTTGCTGCCCTAAAAGCTTGCTCTAGCAAACTCACCCTACAACAAGGTAAACTGCTTCATGCTTACATCATTGAAACTGGTCATGGCGCCGATTTGTTTGTTGGAAACACACTTATTGATATGTATGCAAAGTGTAAAAGCCTTGAAGACTCATGTGATGTGTTTGTCCATCTGACAAACAGAGATGTGGTGACCTGGAATGCGATGATTGCAGGATCCACACTTTGTGGTGATAATGACAAGGCTTTGCAGCTTTCTCAGCAAATGCTTTCTGAAGGCATTGAGCTAGACCGTGTGACCGTCATTTGCACCCTGAAAGCATGTGCAAGCACTGCAGCCTTAAAGCTAGGCATGCAGTTCCATGCATGCATCATAGAAAACGGCCCTTTGTCAAGAGACGGACGTGTCAAAAATACTGTCATCGATATGTACTGTAAATGTGGGAAGATTGACAGTGCACGGCAGGTGTTTGATGCATTAACAAACAGAAGTGTGGTATCATGGAATGCCATGATCACAGGATATGCTCAGCATGGGAATGGTGATCGGCAGGCATTTGATCTGTTTCAGCAAATGCAATCTTGTGGCATGGAGCCGAACACGACTACATGTATAAGCATCCTAAAGGCTTGTTGTAGTGTAGCAGCCCTACATGAAGGCATGCTGATTCATTTTCATATTACAGAAAGTGGAATAGAGCTAGACATATGTGTTGCTAGTGCCCTTGTCGATATGTATAGCAAATGTGGGACCCTTCAGGATGCACACTCCGTGTTTCACAAGTCATCAAACCAAGATGTGGTGATGTGGAGTGCCCTGATTGCAGGGTATGTCTACCATGGGCTTTCTGTAGAGGCCCTTGATATTTTTGAGCAAATGCAACAACATGGGATAGAACCAAACAATGTCACATATCTCAGCATTTTAAAAGCATGCACCAGCATGGCATCCTTAGACCATGGCAAGCAAATTCATGAATGTATCAAGGTCAGTGGTTTTGAGGTAATTACATGTGTTGGGAATGCCCTCATGGATATGTATATCAAATGTGGGAGTCTTGATGATGCACGTGATGTGTTTGATAAATTGCCACAGCGAAGTCTAGTAACATGGAGTACATTGATTGCAGGGAATGTGGAGCATGGGTTTTGTGAGGAGGCTCTTCTACTTTTCAAGCACATGAAAAAGGAGGGCTTTGAGCCAAGCAGTATAACGTTTGCTTGCGTTCTAAGAGCATGCTCCAGCATATGTGCCCTAGCTCAGGGCAAGCTGGTCCATGCCTACAGTATCGAGAATAGTGTTGAATCAGATGTGCTGGTTGCAAATACCCTTGTTTATATGTATGTGAAATGTGGAAGTTTTGAGGATGCATGCAACACATTTCATGATTCTTTCAAGTTTGATGTAGTCACATGGAGTGCCATGATTGCAGGATGTACTGACTATAAGCAGGCCCTCCAGTATTTTACGAGCATGCTACAAACAGGCCTAAAACCAAATGATGTAACATTCGTTGGTCTTCTCTCTGCATGCAGTCAGACAGGCCTTGTGAATGAAGGCTTTGATCACTTCAGGTCTATGACCAAAGAGTTTGGCATACTAGCATCTTTTGAACACTATAATTGCATGGTGGACCTCCTTGGGCGGGCGGGATGCCTGGTTGAAGCAGAGATGTTGCTTCTAACCATGCCATTTGAGCCAAATGTTGTATTGTGGACGTCTTTGCTCAGTCATTGCAAAACACTTGGCAATGTAGAGCTAGGCAAGAAGTATTTTGATTCCATGGTCACAGCAGATAGCGTGCAAGGGTGAGGTTATGTGCTAATACCAGACCTGTATGCTGATGCGGCCGTGTGAAAGGATGTGGGGAGTTTAGTCAAATTGAGAATGCACGACTTCCTGGAGGTACCTTCATTAAGACTGAAAATCAGGTGCAAGATTTTGTAGTGGGTGATGCCACCAAGAGAAGAGTAATATCCATGCGAAACTGAGGAGGCTGATCAGAGGCTCTGTGCATCTTGGTCTCCAGATTTACTATGCAATAAGACTGGGGATAGGTTGAGGGACACCTTTGTGGATCAAAAGAAGGGAGGCTGTTGTAATCAATCTGGAGAGTGGAAATGCCATGAAGGCCCTATGGCTGAATATGTGAAGAAAAGATCATGGTCCCAATCTCTCATGAAGGAAGCTCTCCTGGCCAGTGTGGCATGTGAGGAGTCTTGAATTCTGCCCCACATGACCATGAGGGTGTGTATAATATACTGCGAGATCATTAATAATATAACATTTAAGTCCCATCCAGAGTCTATGTACATCTTGATCTTGAGATCTACCATGCAATAAGACTGGCAATGCTTGGTATTCCCAATTGTTGTGGGGACTGTGCTCCACACCCCCTCCCCGCCCCCCCCCCCCCCCCCCCCCCCCACCCCCCCTGTGTGTTTCTACGCCGCCCCTCCTCTTCTGCCCTTCCCGTCTCCCCTCTCCCCTTCACGTCTCTTGAGCCTCCTGCCCCTATCTTCCCTCTCCTTTGCCCCCTTGCATGCCCCGCCAGCTCCTTCTCTCCTCCCTTTCTTTTCAGCACAGCCCGCCTGCTCCCCCCCCCCTCCCGGCCTTCCATCCTCCATGTTAGCTTTCAGCCTTCCTTCCTTTTTCCCCTCCTGCGCAGGTTGAGTAATCAGTTTCTTTGGGGTTTTAGTCTCATTTTGGCAAGTTTCGGCCTATTCTAGTCTTCACCCTAAGGAGGACTCCATGGCAGGCGCTCCGTCATTCCCAACCGAGGCCACGGTTGCTTGCATTTCCTTTTCCAAAGAAGATCTTCAGAGTCTTGCCACGATTGTTGCCACATTAGAGGCGTCCACCTTGGTTTGCTAAATTTTTGGTAGCCACCTTGCACACAGACAGCTCAGGGATCTATTACAGGCAAGCCTACAAAGATCACAGATATTCACCCGCTAGGGTGTGGATACTACCAGGTAGCGTTTGACTCGCCAACGGCATCAAATCGAGTCATGCAGCTGAGCCCCCCTTGCATTGCGTATGACACGGGCCTTCTTTGCGCGGTGGCAGTACGGTTTCAATCCTGTGTTTGACCCTCTGGCTGGCATGTTGGGCTTCCCAGTGATAATTTGGTTCCCAAGCCTTAGGAAGAAATACCTTCCTCATCTAAACCCTTGTCCAAGCCTCTTCGAGTGGAGGGCAGTTCCGCTATTGCCACATCACACAGAGATTGATATGCAAATTGTCTCATGGAACATTCAGGATTTAGGAGAGGCTCGATGCTTGCAGAGACAAGGCGTCCTCAGAGGCGAGTTTCTGAGAGCCATAGTTGGGGGACCCATCGACATTCTATTCCTCTAGGAGCATCACCTTTTTGAGGGGCACACCCACCGATGCAGGTTGATTCTTCCAAGCAGGAGTGACACTTTTTGGTCTCCATCCTTCGGCCCCTCGGGGACACAAGGAGGTGTGTGTCTGTTTCTATCAGTGAGAGAAGCTTTTGCCGGTAGTGATAGGCTCAAGAGTCATAGTCCCAAGGCATGTACAATGGATTACCATATTGATCGGAGAGAATAGCGTTGGCTTGCTCAATGTTTATGCTCCGAACGACATTGCAGGTAGAGCCCTCTTTTGGCTCTCCCAGGCTGACTTTGTTGGAGGAGAATGACTCAAACACAAGAGCCTTAGCCAAGGAAGTGCAGAGGAGATAGAGAAGAGTGAGAGTGAGAGAGAGAGAGAGAACTCACACAATGCTCAAGAATATCTTGAATGTCTTATTGAGGCTCAAGGGAGACCTCGTATTTATAGTAATACAAGGGTATGGGCGGGCGCCCAACTTATGGGGCGCCCGGCGGACCAAATACAAAGAATGCCTTTACAAGGCCCAAATGAGGGCCAAATGTACAAGTAAATATATGGCCGCGAAGCTCTCGACAAGAGCTACGCGATGATCAAGGTCTGGAGGCGAAACTGGGACTTTATACCCAACAACCTCCCACTTAAAGGGCCAGTGAAGCTCCTCTAAGCTATGTAACTCCCACCCGCTGTAGACACATATCAAGCTGTGCTTTTGGCAAACTTTTGGTGAGAGCATCTGCAGGGTTCTCATGAGTGCCAATCTTGACCAAACTGATCAAGCCATCATCTAGCACCTGTCTGAGGAAGTGATACCGTACATCAATGTGTTTGGTACGAGCATGAAACATGGCATTCTTAGCCAGGTATATGGCACTCTGGCTATCACAACCAAGGACCGGAGCCCTCTCTGGCAATCCAAACTCTGTGACAAGGCGTGCTAACCAAATGGCCTCCTTAGAAGCCTCTGTGACGGAGATGTACTCGGCCTCAGTAGTAGAAAGTGCTACTATCCTCTGGAGTCTAGAGCACCAAGAAACAGCACCACCTGCAAGAGTATAGATGTACCCACTAGTAGACTTGCGGGTATCAGAATCACCTGCCATGTCTGAATCACAATAACCCTGCACCTCAAGTGGACCTTTACCATACATAAGGCATTTCTTCTGTGTCCCCTTCAAGTACCTCAAAATAGACTTTATAGCATCCCAATGTGCTTTGCCCGGGTTGGACATAAAACGACTGACTACTCCCACTGAATGAGCAATGTCTGGCCGTGTAGCAACCATAGCATACATAAGAGATCCACAAGCAGAAGCATAAGGGATCCCACGCATAGTATTGGCTGCATCATCATCTTTTGGGCAATCATCCTTGGATAGTTTAACATAGGGCTGCAATGGAGCACCCAAAGGCTTAGAATCAGCCATGTTAAATCTATCAAGGACTTTCTGGATATACTTCTCCTGTGAGAGGAAAAGCAACTTCTGTGCTCTGTCCCGTCTAATCCGAAGACCCAAAATATGTTCAGCTGAACCCAAGTCCTTCATAGCAAAAGCTGACTTCAGCTGGTCCTTAAGAGCTTCCAAAATGCTCTTATTCTTCCCTGCAAGAAGCATGTCATCAACATACAGCACAAGTATCACTGGGCTGCCATCTGCATCAGTTTTAGTATACAAGCAATGATCTGCATGGCTACGATTAAACTTTTGGTTAAGCATGAAAGCATCAAACTTTTTGTACCACTGCCTCGGGGCTTGTTTCAGCCCATAGAGACTGCGCTTCAGCTTACAAACCAGATGTTCTTTGCCAGGAATGACAAAGCCTTCAGGCTGCTTCATATACAGCTCTTCATCTAAATCACCATGTAAGAAAGCTGTCTTTACATCCATCTGATACAGTTCTAAATCCAAAACAGCAGTGAGAGCAAACAAAACACGAAGGGTGGTCATTTTGACCACAGGAGAGAAGACCTCCTGAAAATCAATCCCTTCCTTCTGAGCATAGCCCTTAGCAACAAGGCGGGCTTTATACTTAGGCTGGCCGTCAACTGTCTTGACTTTGTACACCCACTTGTTAGGAATAGCCTTCCTTCCTTTGGGCAACTCAACCAAGTCCCAAGTGTCATTTGCATGTAGAGACTTAATCTCCTCCTGCATAGCATGCTCCCACTTGTTTCGGAGTTCACAAGACTTAGCCTCTTTGAAAGTAAGAGGCTCACCCTCATCTGTAAGCAAAACATGTTGCAAAGAGGGATCAAAACGCTGAGGTTCCCTCCGAAAGCGAGTAGACCTCCGTACCCAATGATCATTGGCTGGTTGGGGGTCAATATCGGGAGGAATCATAATTTCAGCATCAAAAGGCTGCGGGTTTTCACGAACAGCCTGATTTTCAGCATATAGGGGTTGCTGCCCTACACCTCCAGGAGCATGAAGCGGCTGTCCAACCTCTTCTGGCTCAAATATCACGGACTCATTATCTTCAGCCCTTTGTGAAGCATCCTGGGGCTCATTTTCAGCATCAATGGGTGGCTGCCCTTGCTGAAATTTGACCTTTTTCTGATCACCATGAGAGGCACAAACATTACGGAGCAGCTTTGCCTCATAAAATACAACATCCCGGCTGCGAACCACTTTGTTGGTTGATGGCAACCACACACGGTAGCCCATCTCACCTTCATCACCGTAGCCAACGAAGGTGCCCTTCTCGGACTTAGCATCAAGCTTGTTCCGGTCTTCCTTGCGGATATGCACATATGCATCACAACCAAAGATGCGTAAGTGGGCATATGAGGACGGTTTGCCAGACCAAACCTCCTCAGGGATTCCACCTTTCAAAGCTGTGTGTGGAGATCGATTGCAAACATGAACTGCAGTTTTCAAGGCTTCTCCCCAAAAATCCTGAGAGAGATTAGCTGTGGACAGCATGCATCGAATTCTTTCACACAGTGTACGATTATACCTTTCAGCCACACCATTTGAAGAGGGACTATAGGGGGGTGTAAGTTCCCTCTTAATGCCATTATCATCACAAAACTTCTGAAATTTAGTACTAACAAACTCACCCCCATTGTCAGTGCGTAAGCATTTAATCTTCACTCCTGTTTGAGTATGAACAAATGCATAAAACTTTTGAAATGCAGCAAAAGCATCATCCTTAGATTTCAACAAAGTGATCCATACTTTTCGTGAGTGATCATCCACAAAAGACACAAAGTACTTTGAACCACCTTTAGATTTAATGGGCATGCTGCATATGTCAGAGTGGACCAAGTCCAACTTTTCAGCCTTGCGAGAGGCACGAGAGGAGTAAGAACTCCTATTCTGTTTCCCATACAAGCAATCATTACAAAAATCAAGCTTGCTTCCTTTTGCATCAAATTTGTTCAAAGAGGACAAAATGGAGAGACCCTTTTGGCTCATGTGGCCAAGTCTCTTATGCCAAAGCTCCATGTGGGAGCGTACCTCTGCAAAAGCAATAAACTTACCAGACAAAGCCTGACCATGAAGGCTATATAATGTTCCTTTCTTGCATCCTTTTGAAATCAGCCTTGTGCCTTTGGTCAATTTCCATGTGCCATTTCCAAATATGGCCGTGTATCCCAAGGCATCAAGCTGGCCCACAGACAAGAGACTGGTTTTCAAACCAGGAACATACCTCACATTTGGCAGCACAAACTCACTACCATCCTGCAAAGTCAAATTCACGGTGCCCATACCTTCAATATTGCAAGCATGATCATTCCCCAAGAACACCTTTCCTCGGGAGCCTGCAGTGAAAGTTGCAAAACACTCCTTGATAGGAGTTACATGAAAAGAGGCACCCGTGTCAATAATCCAAGTCTGTGTAAGCACATCAGATTCATACATCAAGGCATGAATAACATCTGGTTCTGTGACATGCAAGTTATGAACATCAAGTGCATTAGCAGAAAAAACACATAGCACATCATCTGAGTCAGACAGTTCCTCTATGACAACACCAGAGGCCACATTGGCCTTGCTCTTGTCCTTTTCAAACTCTTCTGCTTTGCTGGAATTACTCTCTTTTTCCTTCTTTTTGTCATTTGAATGACTGGATTTCTTCTTCCGGTCTTGCTCCATCTTGTAAAATTTGCAATCTGGCTTCTTGTGGCCTTTACGACCACACTGGTAGCATGTAACATCAGACTGCTGGCCCTTGCTCTTGCTTCTACCCTTTGAATTGGTAGTAGTATTTCCCCGCTTGGTCGTCCTTCCTCGTGAGACATTTGCTGAACCGCTAGTCTCTGAGGTCTTCCTCCGGATATCTTCATTGAGAATAGCACCCCTGACTCCATCAAAAGTTAGGTTGGGATTTGTCCCAAGTGACACCACAAGTGTTTCCCAAGAGTCAGGCAAAGTAGTGAGCAAAAAGATAGCTTTCAACTTATCATCAAAAGCAGGCAATCCAGAATCCTGCATCTGATTAAGCACCCCTGTGAAAGTAGTAATATGCTCTACTGCATTCTTAGAATCATCAAGTTGCATATTCATGAGTTTCCTGATGAGATGTACCTGGTTCACTGGCGTGGTGATCTCATAGGTGCTTCTCAGCTTCTCCCAAACGGCATAGGCTGTTGTCAGCCCTTTGAGGTCTACAAGAACCTCATCAGCAACAGCCATCTGGAGATAGGCAACGGCCTTTCTGTTCAGGATTCCCCATTCATCATCTGTCATAGCAGCGGGTTTGAACTGCTCAAGTGCAGTATCACATTCCCGCAGATAGAGGATATTCTGAATCCTCACCTTCCAAAGATCAAACCCAGTGCCTGCAAACTTCTTAATCTCTAGTAGACCCTTAAGATCACTTGTAGACGCCATGACTTATCAAACTGACACTTCAGAAAGTAAGTAATAGCAAGATGTTATGTACCAGATATGGGTTGACTTGTAGGATGCTCGTAGATTGATGAAACAACTTCAAGTGAAGGTGACGTCGGAAGAGAATCACCAGATGTCGATGTAAACTCGCCGAGGGGCAGAAAGTTGCTGTCTTTGGTGTTGCTCGAAGATCCCGTCTGCTGGAGGGCCGTGAGGCAAAGACGGCTGCTGCTAGTGGCCGTGGGACTGCTGGCTGCAGCCCGGACTGCTGCTGGTGGTCGTGGGGCTGCTGGCTGCAGCCCTAGCTGCTGCTGGTAGTCGTGGGGCTGCTGGCAGCAGCGTTGGCTGCTGCTGGTAGTCGTGGGGCTGCTGGCTGCAGCCCTAGCTGCTGCTGATGGCAGCCGTACAGCAGGCAGAGAACAAGACCACAGAAAACGCTGCTGTTTACAGCAGCGCAGCACCAAAAACGCAGCACAGAAACGCAGCAATGGAGTGCAAAAAAAACGCAGCACAAGGGGCAGCAAGGGATAGAAGAAACGCAGCACAAGGGGGCAGCAGAGGGAGAGAAAAAACGCAGCACAAGGGGGCAGCAGAGGGAGAGAATAAAAAAAAACGTAGCACTCTAGAAAGAAAAACGCACCATCTTGATGATAAAAAGGGAGGTGTTTGACGATCCCGTAGTCAAGTGGTGGAAGACACCTCTAACTCCATAGCTTCTGCATACAGCTTCCCTCCATAGCTCTGATACCAGTTGTTGGAGGAGAATGACTCAAACACAAGAGCCTTAGCCAAGGAAGTGCAGAGGAGATAGAGAAGAGTGAGAGTGAGAGAGAGAGAGAGAACTCACACAATGCTCAAGAATATCTTGAATGTCTTATTGAGGCTCAAGGGAGACCTCGTATTTATAGTAATACAAGGGTATGGGCGGGCGCCCAACTTATGGGGCGCCCGGCGGACCAAATACAAAGAATGCCTTTACAAGGCCCAAATGAGGGCCAAATGTACAAGTAAATATATGGCCGCGAAGCTCTCGACAAGAGCTACGCGATGATCAAGGTCTGGAGGCGAAACTGGGACTTTATACCCAACAGACTTTTGGTGCTTGGGCGGTGACTTCAACATGATAGAGGCAACAGAGGACAAACTTGGAGGTGGCACGGCCATAGTCTCACGAGCAGAGTATTCGGCTTGGGAGGAGATGATTCTAGTAATCAGAGGGTAGGACCTTTGGCATCTTCCAGAGTTTGCCCCACCTATTTATAGGTGAGGAGGGCTGGTCGACTGGGAAAATACCAAATGGGCTGGGAAAAATCCCAGAAAAATATGTAAAATAGGGGTGGCCAGCCCACAATCAAGGGCCATGCAAAAGAGACCAAAAGGACACTAGAAATGGGCAGATTCTGTGTATGAATGTGCTAACACCCCCTCTCAGCACCAGATGCTGAACATACTCCGAGAAGTTGAAGAAGTCGCCCTCTGTCAAAGACAAAAGAATGCAGCAACAACAGGTACCAGGAAAGCTCCACAAGCAATCTCCACAGCAACTCGGCTACAAAAGCAATAGAACAAGCTGCCAGGTACACTGCTCCTTTAGAAGAAAACAACCATGAAGGTTGCATCGTGCTGCTCCAAATATCGGTGCCAAACCCAAATGTAAACATAGTGCCACAGAAATCCCTAGAAGCCTGTAGCTCCAAGAAGATAATACCCTCAAAAGAAATAGAGTCCATCTGCTCCAACTCTGTACCAAGAGTAGCCAAATGCTGTATAATAGTACCCTCCTCAAAGGTCGGCATCGCCAGATGTAAGAACTCAACTGCCCCCTCTGAAAATTGTGAGTGTCTCTTCCCCTTATGATCATGTGATTCCCGCCCTGTACATGAGGTGAGTTTGTATCTAGACCTTCATGGTTGTATCTAGCCCTTTGTGGCTGTTTTTTCATTAACTAATAGAAGGATCTTTTTCCCAGGAAAAAAAGACTGGCAATGCTCTCCCAAGCTGACTCTATATAAGGAGAATGAGGTCTATGAATAAATACTGGAACTGCATCTAGAGTGACAGGTCGAGGGTCTTCTCTGTGGATCAAAATGGCCCTGTCCGAATGTGCTCCCTCATACATAATCTGAGGACTCCATAGATCCCCAAGTGATGTAGCAAATCCCTCTCCTCATCCTACCAAGCAAGAGTGCAATGCCTTGCCAAATCCTTT
Organism: Cibotium barometz; assembly: GCF_041138505.1. Lineage (NCBI taxonomy): Eukaryota > Viridiplantae > Streptophyta > Polypodiopsida > Cyatheales > Cibotiaceae > Cibotium > Cibotium barometz. Next base: position 18,283,793 of record NC_141078.1, read on the forward strand.
TGGCCTCTCTGCAACGCCATAGGCAATTCTGAGTAGACTCTAGAGCTGTGAAGCATCGAGGGCATCTGGAATTTGCACCGAAGGTATGTCTTCTCCAAGTACTATGACCGGGAGTCAACAGTGCTGAAAGAGCCAGAAGAACATGGAGATCTCTCTTCCGGTAGGATCTCCACAATCGTCTTGAAAAAAAGAACCTATATGGGGTAATGCGATGCCAAAGGTCTCCAAGTGGGTATCCATTCTAGGCTCCAGATCTGGACTTGTCCTGACTATGTTAGTTAAAGAAGGGGAGTTTCTTGTGTGGAGATACTGCATCAGTCCATCGCTGCTCTCCTAGCTCCCATGGTAGATGTTGGAGACAACATCCTACCATAAAGACAAAGATGCCATGGATTACCCATGAGGATGTACCAGAAGCCATCACTGAAGCTAACCACTCTGATCGTAGGAAGAATAGCATCCTCAATCGTTTCCTGCTCTTTCAGACTGTCTAGTCACCATCTGCTACCTCATAGGATTGTCTCTCCTTCTTGGCCCCTAAGGATACAAATCACCTGTAAGGGAACTCCTGTGCGTAAGAAGACTTCTGTGGCCCCAATCTGATCTGCCCCTTGCAAGGGGTATTCAAGGGGTATAGCCTAAGAAGATTTGTCTGCTCCCAATCCGATCTGATCCCTGCAAGGGGTATAGCCTAAGAAGACTTGTCTGGCCCCAAACTGATTCTCCCCCTGATGCTAGTCAAGGGGTATAGCTGCATCAATCTGCAAAGTATGTCTGTGAGTGTCTTGCAAGCCTTGAGGCAATTGGGCAAGGATAGCTCTGTGAAGACTCTCTCCAAGCACCCACTGTGATAGCTCTGTGAAGACTCTCTCCAAGCGCCCACTGTGGAGGCTGGTCCCCTCACCCATCTACTACTGCATGTATCCCGAGAAGCCCAGTGGACGTCCTAAATCATCAGTCAAATACTCATTCCACATGATGGGCTGCCTGATGTAATATTTTTATCAGATTCTCTAGAATGGTGTGATTGAGCAGGGTTTGCAGGTTCGGTTTAACCCACAGTATGGTCTTTCACACTAATCTTGGTTGGCCACCCTCGTCAAGCATCCTCTGTGATCCTTGGTCAAGTGGATCTCAGAGCAAGCATTAAAAAAGCAGCAACAACCCATGGAAAATTGTAATCTATGGCTATCATTTTCGACATTTCCCTTAGAGGTAGGCCATAGGGTCCATTCCAAACGACCACCCCTTTGGTGTGAGAACCGCTTGTTGGTCACTATGCCTCGTACTGAGTGGCGAGAGATGTGGAAGTAAGCGGCAATTTTAAACCAGGTGAGGCTATAAAAATTACTCTACATGGCCACCACGAAATCTCTGCACTCGGTCTTGCAGGTACGGAGGTCTGGTGGTGGCTGAAACTCTTGCATTACCTGTGCACTTGCCTCTGGTTCCAATAGCAAGCTTGTGCATGGTATTGGTCCCAAGAGCAAGTAGGCCGGAGCATTCTTTTGCCAATCATGTAGCCGTGGACTGGAGACTTCTCCTACAGTCTCTAAGTAGATGAGGGGTTATGTTAAAGTCCTTGCTACTTAGAAAATTAAGTTGGGAGCGAAGTGGTTTAGGCTAATTATGCTTGCATAATGAAAGTAGAGAAAAAGTGATTAAGCTAATGTCAAGATAATAAAAAGGCAGGAGATTTAGATTCAACACACTTGCATTAGATTGGGTGCATTAAATAGGTTAGAATACATCATCATAAGCATCTTACTTTCCTTAATCCATTGCCTAATCTAACCCTGGTATGGCTCCCTTGATTGTAACTTTCACCTCCTATGATTCAAGGCTGATTTGATACTCATTGTTGACTTTTGTCCACCTTGTTCTAGGTGTCTCCTTTTGATCTACCTTGGGTTGATTCTTACCCACATGCATCATAGTTTATGACCCTTTGGTCCATTTACTCATGTGATATTTGATTTGACACCCTTCACATATTTTCCTAAGGTTAGATGTTTTAATGCCCAAATGGTTGAATGCTTCATCACTTGTTTTCCAACACTCCCCCTCAAGTGATGAATTTATATTTTCTAACATGTGTTAGAGTCTACATACAACGAAAGTCCACTCTAGTTGCCTTTATACATTAGGTCACCATGTGGACTTAGACATGAAACATTTTAGAAGGGTAGGATAGGGTTGCAACACAAGGTAAGAGCCATGCCCTTTTTACAATGTTTTAGAAGAGGTACTTCAAGCTTCATGGGAAGCATCTGTGTGGTTCTTGTCTCCATCTTTCACCGTCACATTCACCACCTTGGCTCTCTTCTTATATCAATAGTCTCTAGCTATATGTTCCACTTTTTAGAGTGGTGGCATGTGAACTTTGTCTTTGGTTCTTTGTAGAAGAAGGCTTTCTCTTGTATCTAATGTAGTCATTGTAGCATTTCTTTTGATTCGTTGATCCTCTTCCATGAGTGTCATCTCTATACCTTCAAATGTTAGTTTCGGGAGGTTCTTGAGTGTGGACACTATGGATATACTCTTTAGTAGGATGGCTATAGCATCATCCTCTTCTATTGATGTCAACTATTGATATCTTCTAATATTATATTATGTGCATGTGTAAGTGAGAGAATATACATACCTATACATATATAGATAAATATATACATACACATACAAACACATATATAAATACATACATACACACACACACACACATATATATTATGTATGTATGTATCTATAGGTATGTAAGCATGTATATATAAATAGATCTATACACACACACGCACATCACATAATCATACGCACGTGATACGTGCACACATAGAGATATGTACACACACACACACACACACACACACACACACACAAGCTTACACATACACATACATGTGTATATATGTACACAAGCACATACATACGCTCACATACACAAGTACATGCATGCACACATGTATACATAGATGGAAACACATACACATTCGCACATGCTACATGCACACTCACACACACACGTACACCTGCACGTGCACACACATAGACCCAAAGATGTACATACGGACATATTCACATGTTCACACAAACATATATGCACACACTCGCACATGGATACACACAAACATAAACATACACACCACGTACACATACATACACTAGCCATACGCACAATCAAGACACTTGCATAACGCATGAAGTCAAGATTACACAATCACACACACGTATATATGTGCACAGATAGTCACACATGCGTGCAAGTGTGTGTGTGTGTGTGTGTGTGGAGAGAGAGAGAGAGAGAGAATGTGTGTGTGTGTGTGTGTTTCTATGCATGTGTGAGGGGGTGTGAAGAGATAGTGCATGTGCATGTGTATGCATAAGAGAGGGGTGTGTGTGTGTGTGTGTGTGTGAGAGAGAGAGAGAGAGAGAGAGAGAGAGAGAGAGGTATATTGCACGTGTATGTGCGTGTATGTGAGAAGATAGGATGTCTGTGTGTGCGTGCGTGGGAGATTGTGTCTTTGTGAGAGAGAGAGAGACACACACACACATACATGCACACACATGAACATACATGTATTCATGCACACACACACACACTTGAGCTTACACATACATATACATGCATATACACGCACATAAATATATACATATATATACACACATACACAAACTCACACACACAAGTACACGTGTGCACACATGGATGTGCACACCCACATGCACATCCATGTATACATAGATGCACACGCATACACATTTACACGTGTACATGCACACACATAGACACAAAGATGCACACACAAACACATTCACATGCTCACACACTCGCACATGGACATACAAACACAAACATACACACGTACACACACTCACATCGTACACACAAACACATGCACATACACACACTAGCACATGCGTACAATCAAGACACTTGCACGATGCATGTAGGCATGAAGTCGACATTACATAATCACAGACACGTGTGTGTACACACAGTCACACAGATGAGCGTGCAAGTATGTGTGTGTGTATGTGTGGGGGAGAGAGAGAGAGAGAGAGAGAGAGAGAGAGAGAGAGAGAGAGTTTCTATGTAAGGGGATGTGAGAAGAGACAGTACATGTGCATGTGTATGCCTGAGAGAGAGAGAGAGAGAGAGAGAGAGAGAGGTGACTCTGTGTGTGTGTGTGTGTGTGTGTGTGTGTTTGAGAGAGAGAGAGAGAGAGAGAGAGAGAGGACGGGTACATGTGCATGTGTATATGTGAGGATGTTTGTATGCACATACGTGGGAGATTTGAGTGTGTCTCTGTGAGAGACACACACACATGCATGTACACATGTACACACACGCACACATGCATACATGCACACACGTGAACATACACACATACACACTTGTACATATAAACACATGTGTATACACATGGCATGCACACCACATAGAGTACATGCACACAAACTTAGATGTACACACACTCACTCACATGTACAAACATGTATACACATGAGTCAATGCATGCTTGGGTGTAGCCATTTTTGGTGAGGTTCAGGGCATTTTTTGTATATAGGTAACTTGCCCAACCCATAACTTATGCATTGCTAATGGAATTTGACAAACTTGGTATCCAAGCAGTAGTACACATTCTCATCTTCAATATGAGACCAAAAAAACACAGAAGTAAAATTTATAATCTAATCATTAAATTGTTACAAGTTTGATGTGGCATGTGAGGCATGTGTTCTAAATAGCATATGTTATAACACTTTATGCAAAAACATCAAAAATTTATTCTACACATACATGCAACCAAGCAATCATTCTAAAGTACACGACGTGAACTTCTCCTCAACCATAGGACACATCCAATTGAGAACATCTGGTATGGTTTAAGGGACCTCCAATGTTGTGCTAAAATTTTGCATACCCATTCAAGGGCACACTCCATAACTTTTTTTGGTTTGTTGAAAACCTAAACGGATTGAAAAAATGGAATCCACACTTGTGGGACTAGTGCATGGTGGTCTTAAAACACTGATAGTTGGTGACATCGGTACCTTGAATCACCCTGGAATGGAAGAAATTAAAAATGTTCAATTTTTGCATGTGCAAAGATCTTTTAATAAATCCAACACTATTTACAATTTTTCATTACTTCTTTTTCCCTGCAGTTCCTTGCTAAATGACTCATAAGCATGGAAGGGTCATTGCATTTCACATTGCACACCATCAAATCCGATAGCGTGCCCTTTGGCCTATTGGTGTTTTGAAGCATTTTAGGCCACATTCCACTGGCTTGGGGGTAAGATTTTGTTGACGTGTTTTGCCGGAGGGGGGAAACCACGGTGGGTGAAAATTTCAATATCCCGCGGACTTTCAAATTTTTCAGCCCTCTCGCTCTGGCAAATGTTTTGAATAAAGTACATAACCTGCCACGCTATGTCAGAACCTGCCGCCTCCTATGTTGCAAGGTATTGTGTTCGTTTTCTTTGTCTTCTTTTCTTTGCTCTATAAGACATCTTCTTTTCTTTACTCGCCTCACTAGCTAGCTGGTCTTTGTTTGATCGTCTCCATGGAAATGGCAAGATGCAGCTCGTTCCCTACCCTACAAGCTGCACGATTTGGTGTGGCATTGTCTTCTTTACCTTGGTAAGTTGTCTTCTTTGCTTTGCTCACCTGATGAGCTCGGTGGTCTCTATTTAATCACTTTGCTTTGCTGGCCTCACCAGCTCGGTGGTCTCTATCTTCTTTGCTTTGCTCACCTCATGAGCTCAGTGGTCTTTATCTAATCGCTTTGCTTTGCTGGCCTCACCAGCTCGGTGGTCTCTATCTTCTTTGCTTTGCTCGCCTCTTAAGCTAGATGATCTGTGTATGAACATCTCCATGGGAACGAGAAAGCTCAAAGAAGATGGGGTGCAGAGCCACATACTTTCTATGATGGCTCCACTGAGGTCAAGGAAATAAATATTGCTGGTCCATGTGAAGAACCTAAGCCCATAATCATCGCCACCAAGGACCTCACCCCTGAGCAAGAAGGAGAATTGATAGCCTTGCTTAAGGGGGTGCATAGGTTCATGGGGAGTATGTAGGGTATTAGAGAAGGTTCATGGGGAGTATGTAGGGTATTAGAGAAGATTCATCTTCTTGTATGCTATATATGCCAGACATTTGTATAAGCTATTGATTTTCTTTGAATGGTGGACAAGAAAATGCCAATGGGCATACAAGAAATTGAAGAAAGATTTAGCAAGTGCACCCATCTGGAGATCCTCGAATTGGGATCTAATATTCCATGTGTATATCAATGATTCATCATTTGCTATCAGATGCGTGTTAGCACACCATGGAGTCCGTTGTGTGACTTTTGCTAGCCTTCAACTCAATGATGTTGAATGAAGCTACACAACCACTGAGAGAGAGGGGTTAGACGTGGTATATGTCATGAAGAAGTTGGCATTACCTATTGGCTACCAAATTTATTTTCTTTGTTGACCATCTGGCAACAAAGAAAATAATTTTTTGGTGGATAAGCCATGCACTACAGGGTGCATCACCAGATGGTTACTTATTCTTTTGGAGTTCGATTTCACCATCACCATGCAAAAGGGGTTTGTGCATGTCGATGCCGCGACCACCTTTCTAGAAGTCTAAATGGAGAACCCCCTCTAGGGGTGGAAGATGATGATGTTCTGGCATGATGCTCCACTATTTCACATTGAATACATATCAGAATAAAATGAAGACATCCAACCACTTCTTAGCCAATGGATTTCCATCCCATAAAAAAGGATCAAGCCAAACGCCTCATTAGGATAGTAGCCCCCTATCACAATCGATAGGGGGGCTAGTAGAAGTGCTTTTACAAGAAGGGTTAAGATGGCATCATGAGGAAGTGCATTCATGAAGATGCATTTGTCACCATTAAACAAGCCCATTTTGTGATAGATGGAGGATACTTTGCTAGGGACACGACATAAGGATAATTTTTGAGGAACACGACTATTCTCGTAAGGTTCTCTTAGGCTACACTTTGGTGGGGGCCTACACTCTTTGGACATGCATCTGAGTTTGTCAAACATTGCGATGAATGCAAAAGGTTTGCCATTGTCCACAAGAATGAAAGAATCCCCTAGTAGTTCGGAACAACCATTTGAAAAATAGGGTTTAGATTTTGTGAGTCCCATTAGCCTAGCCGCTAAGGGAACCCATTTGCGTTTTATCATTGCTAATGACAATTTCATGAAATGGAACAAGGCCAAAGCCATGCAAAATGCTAAGATGAGAGCTACCACCAAGCTCCTTTATGAGAATGTGATTACCCATTTTTAGTTGCCCACTAAAAATAGTGAGTAATCGGCAATACACATTTTATGACTGAAATGGTGGAGTTCTTGCTCACGGTGGAGCTGCATCAGTGAAGTCCACTGTTCCTGCTGTTGCTCTTGAAATTTTTTTAAAATTTTCTAGATTCGAATTAGCTGTGAATTCAAACCATATTGTGTAGACTTTTACGGCCTGTTCCACCCTCCTTGTTTTGGTTCGACCTGTGTAGTAGTGCCCCTTGAAATAAACTTTATTAGCCGATCTTGGCTATATCTGAGCTCATAAGCTCTTTTCCTGCTGCTGCTGCTACTTATAAGCTCTTTTCCTGCTGCTTATAAGCTCTTTCCTGAGCCCTATTCTTTCATCGGCCCATTTGAACTGCATGTCAATGGGCCATGCCTCCGGATACTTTGCTTTATCTCTCTTCATTACATCCACTACCATGCCATCTACGAAGCCATGAGGCTCTATCTCTTCTAGATAGATAACATCTTCTTCGAAAATAGTATGCTTCGGTTCTCTTGGCCCTCTTCTGCCACCTCACCTCCACTTCCACCCATAGGGTGGTCTTTGGACTATTCTAATCTTGGCATCCCCTTCTCTTTATCTACTAGTAGCTGACTCCATTGGTGAGGGGCACTAGCAGCATTTCTCTTTGAATGAGCCGTTGCCTCCTCACGCGGATCCACTGCGAGTCATAATAGCCTGTTGCTTCCCCACATGGCTTTGGATCCGGGGCAAGAGCTTTGGTCTTGTTGTGCCTGCCACACTGCTGCTTGCGAAGTGCCTTGGCCTTGTCTCCTGCCACTTTAGGCGCTTCCAACTGGTTCATGAATTTGATTATATCACCCCAGTTGGAAGGCCTCATAGTGCATGCTTGTTGTGCCGATTACACCAAATTCTACATGCATTTGAGAGCAATTTCTTTCCATGCACTTAGGCTCTTCTGGCCTAGTTCCTAGTGTAGCTTCCATTGCACATCCTCCCGCATCTTCTTCTCCATTTTGGCCCAACTTTGGAAGTCTTGAACCATCTTTTCTTTGGACTGTAGTTCCTTTGTGTGGGACTTTTTCATGGCCTCCATTTGTTCGACTTTTTTTCCTAATGTCTACATTTGTTGTCATCATCAATGCGACGTTCAACTAGTTGATGCCCACATCTTTCCTCCTTTGCCCTTGGTCACCCTTGTGGGTGTTCTACCTCTTTCTTCAATGCCTTGATTGTCTTGCCATTCTGTTTTTTCTATTCTTTGTATTCTTTGATGAACTAGAAGCAGCCACACCCTTGTGGGTGTGGCCGCTACAAGGGTGTGGCCGCTTCTACCTCTTTCTTCAATGCCTTGATTGTCTTGCCATCCTGTTTTTGCTATTCTTTGTATTTTTCGATGAGAGCGCTTCTAGTTCCTCTATCTAGACACATATAGATGCTTCATCGTTTACTTTTTCCTTAACTTCTTTGTGGCTAGGCATGCTCCTTCAGTTCATTTGCCAAGATAAGGTCTAGTGCCAAGCCAGAGTCCACAGCACAATCTTCTTTCCTTTTCTATTTGTTTCATCTTGCAGGATTCTGTCCCTCTCCTTTCACGATGGGGAGAATCTGTTTTTCCAAGTCTTCTAATGCAATCGTTTATTTTCTTTGTGTAGCTCTTCATCCTTGCTAGTGCTACTTCTATTGCCCGCTTCTTTTTCCACCTCACTAGTGCCTCGAGTGCCCTTGCTGGTTCTGGGCCTGAGGTTGGAGCCGGATCCAGATGTCCAAATCCTTCATCCAAATTTCTGCCTCTTGGGGAGTTATCCATTTGCAAGAAGGTGTGGGTGCTTGCATTACTGTTGTCAGCTTTTCTAAATAAGCTCCCCACACCTCCTTAAGGTCTTCTATTGCATGGCTCTCCCACTGCTCCGTCTTTTCTCTATCTAGCTCGTAGACTTCCAGATACTTCTCTCTGCATCCAGTACTGGTAGTCTTGCCTCTAGCTTTACCAATTCTATTTTATCTTTGTTGGCCATGTTTTGGACATACCTTATGATCATCAGGTGCTCTTCATGGATTAGGGCCACCTATGCTTCCATTCTTGCTTGCTTTTCTATGGCCTGGTTTAGTTCATCCTACATCTACATTGTTTCCTCATTCTTCTTGGCCACATTTTCCTTCATCTCCTCCACGTCCTTCTTCATTCCTTTTTTGGCTTACTGGAGCTCCTTAATTTTCCTTTGCATGTCATCTAGCTAGCTAGCTTCTGCCCTTCTGTGCAGCTCTCCCTACAAAGGTTCTTGGCTTATTAGGTTCTGCAAAGCTTTTGTGCTCTCAGCGCATGCAATATCCTTCTCTTTGATGATGGATTGCATCTTTGTCATTTCTTTGAGCCCATCATTCATGCATAATTATAGGAAATTTAAGGCTCCCTGCACCCGTTCCATCTTAATTGTTTTCAAAAAGCAGGACTGGCATGACACCATCTAGGCTGATATTGGCACTAAGAATTCTATCTGTGGTGGGCAAAGGCTGCACTTTGAAGTGTAGTGTTGAAGCTCCCCCTATTGTTGATCCATATTTTGGGACAGTAGAAATCTACCTAGCATGACTAGAGCCTTCTTCATTTGCTGCCCACTTGGTGCCTCCACTCCACTACTAGAACCTTCTTTGGAGGTTTTTCCCTTTTTGGTACTGACTTTTTTCTCCCCAAACTCAAACACCCTCTTCTTTCTTCCCTATCCCAAGGTGGTGTGTTCCTAAGACTTTCTGGAGGGCTTTGCACTTTCAAACTTCCCTGAGGCACTCTCCTTTAGGGCCCTCATTTCCTTCTCTGCTCCTAGTTGAGCCTTTCCTTTGACCTGCGCATCCAGATATATCTAGATTTTTTTCTTTATGTTGGGCGTGGTGAGCTTTTTGATATGCTCCTTGAGATTGTGGTAGAGCACCTCTGCCCATTGCCACTCTTGTGCCAGCTTCTATAGTCTCACCATTCCTAATGTCTTTTTGGACATGCAATAAGGCTTGTGGGTGAGGTTTATCATCTCCACCATAAACCTCATTTGCTTTTGCCTATCCTTATCGAGAGTTTCGATTATCTTGTATTCCTTGGCTTTCCCCTCTAGCGGGCCAAATTCTACTTTGAGGTCCTCATCTTCCACTGGCTTGATCTCAACTTCACCTTTTGCTAGCAATTGGAACACCTTTGCCACATATAAGGGGTTGAATTCCCTCTTCTCTCATAAGGGTAGAGTAATGATGTTGGAATGCTAGAGCTATTCCAGCTGTTCACCTACTTTAAAGTTGTGCTTGAGCTCCTCCCAGCAGGGAAGCTTTGTTAACTACTATAAGATCATTTTCTCTAGCCACTCTGCATGTGTATGTGCTTCATTGTACATAGTGGATGACGGGTATTCAAATTCCACCATCCTATCACCTAAGAGATAGCTAGGGCTGATTGGAAGAAGGCAAGGATCACAACAAAGCTTAGAAAAGATAGGGTAGAAAGCATAGTAAGGCAGAGAGCCTTTGCACAATAAAAACATGCAAATTAAGCATTCGATTGAGAAAGTGCAGTGCCTTCTAGCCATTGTCATGGCACACGCCTCCCCTTGGTATGGCTATAAGTGCCTGATATTTTCATGATTTTTCGCAATTCTATTCAAGTTTTGCTTATGAGTTCCTATTGCACGAGCCATGATATCATTTATGGTGGGGTGAAGTCCATGTGATGCCTTTCCCTTTCCATCCATGCATCCTTTTATGGAGCAGCAACATTAATTTTCCTACCACCTCCATGCAGTTGCTAGCTGTCTCCTCGCTTTCTATACATATTACAATCATGGTTACAATGACAGTTTCTATTCTTAGATTTTATTCTTTTCCCTTTTTTCTCTTTCCAGAATCCTGTCTCAACTCCCATTTTTGATCTTAGCTTAATTTAGATTCTACTCATTTTCTTGACATGCTTGTCCTGCTTGTGTCAGCTTCATTTCAAAAGTCCGTCTTAGTGAGTCCAAGAAGTTTGTTCCGATCTGGAATTCCACACAGAAAGTTCTCTCACGTGTCTAGAAATTACAACACCCAAAAAGTTACTCTATTTTAGAAATCATCATCTTTCTATAATTTCCTTGTGCTTTTAACATTTTTATTTTAGTTTACGTTCTGTTTTTCTTGGACTTACAGGCGACTCAGTAGGGACCTCATGCCTCATTCTTAGACTTACAGGAAACTCCACCCTCATGCCTCATTCTTAGACTTACAAGAGACACCATAGGACCTCTGTGGGCCTCTCCTCTAGCCCTCATGCCACATTCTTTGTAATGTTTTTATTCATACAATATTTCAAGGCAACATACAAAAATTGATGTATTTGCAATTGGCCAACTACTCACCATTCTAAATTCATTAGGTCATCCCGATGATGGAGCCGAATATGGATGTCTTGACCCTCCGTCTGGATTCCTATCACCTTGGGTTGAGTAACTAGGACTTTTGGGTCGTATCTTTGGCCAAATCGGTTTATGCCTACTTTGAATCTTGCTCTTCTTCATCATCTTCCACTCTTTCCAAGTAGTTTAGTTCCTCTGCGTGCAATGGTCGACTGGCCAGGCTAATCTTGTCCTTTCTTGACTGAGATGCATACCTTCTTCTTTCCATTCCGGATTGCAATCCTGTCAGTTTCCCAAATGTTTTTGATTTTTCTGCTCCTGAGCCATGGTCTTCCCAACAACATGGGATATGCTTTTATGATCTCAGTCATCTTTAGGACTATGAATACAATGGTGAACATACATCCTGCTACTTCAATGTGTTCTCCTCTAATGATTCTGACTAGTCAAACCCTGTGTTGATCCGTCATCTTGATCTAGAACGGAGCAAGATACCTTTCTGTGATTCCTAGCTTTCTAGCTAGGTTATCTGATGTTATGTTGACTCTAGATCCTCCATCCAAGATGACTCGTGACACCGTCTGCCCTCTTATTTTTTACAGCCACTTTCGGAATAGCTATGTCACAGTCCTAAGCTATTTCCACATTTCTACATTTAGCATTCAACTTCTCCCTTTCCTGATTTGGCGTAATTTGGCTGTTACTCATCCTTCATTGTTATCTTTTTCCTTCTCCTGAACTTCCCTTGTCAATTCTTTTACGTAGACTCGCTTTAGATCCTTTTCCACTTCCTTTTCCAAGATATTTTTACTGCTCTAGGCTATTGTAGGTTCCATTGGCCCTTCTACATCCCTGCTTCAGTCATCTCATCATCACCTAGTGGCCTCTTACCTACTGTAATGTCTTCCTTTTTCCTGACCAGGCTTGTTGTGTCTAGTAAGTGCTAGCATGCTCACCATGGCACTACCAACAACAACAGTTCCTTCACTTGTCGATAGATTTCTCGGGAAGTAAGTGGAAAAACAAAGATGCAATTGCTCCTTATGCAATGTGGATTCCCCATAGGCTAGGACATAAAGAAACCAACTCCTTCAAGAAAATGGAGAAAGAACAAGAAAAGTACCATGCTAATCTTGTCATAGAGAGGAGGATATAACTAAAGAAGAACCCAATGACGACATCAGTAAGATTAGTGCAGCAACAGAGTAAGTCTCCCTCATTAAGGAAGACTATGATTGGGATTTTTAAGCCTACTCTCGTTTACATGTGTTTGTATCACCTTATGCTACAAAAGCTTTTTTTTATATTTCTATAAAAGCCTAGACAAGAGCCATGGGCCTAACAAAGTCTTGGCCTCCCTACACTCGATCTTACCTTGATAGGAGAGAGTTTGTGATGATGGCATGGGGGTTGTAGATGATGTTGAGTCTAGATTTTAGGCAACATGAATGGGGTAGGTGGTAGTAACTTTCTTTGCATGTGAGGGTCTCACCACCTTCCCCTCCAAGGGGAGTTTATTATTAGGTATTCGGAGTCTTATGTGTGTGTAGTGTACTATCCCTTGTGTCCATCCTATTTGTGTACGCACTGCTTATGTATGTGTGTGAACAATCCCTAAAAGGGTTATGTGTGTGTAGTGTACTATCCCTTGTGTCCATCCTATTTGTGTACATGCTTATGTATGTGTGTGAACAATCCCTAAAAGGGTTATGTGTGTATTTGAACTTATTCATGTATATGTGTGTGTACGTGCTTATGTGTGTGTGAACAACTGCTTAGATGTGGATGTGCCCCCTTATATTTGGATAAGATAAATGTGCCCCCTTATATTTGGATAAGATAAATGTGACATGTGTCATGTGTGTGTTTGTAAGTGATTTGTTTGGGTCAAAAGATAAGTTTATAAACCTACAAAAAGACATTATACTTAGTGATTAACATATGAGCATTGAGTTGACTCCTTAGTGAGAGTTCCAGATTGTACTTGCTTGAGGACCAGCACAAAGAGCTCTCACCAACTTCTTCCATACCAGCACTCCGAAGGCCGATCCACCCACCATACCTGGACCACATGCTAGTGCAGGAGCTCGTCGGCCGAGAGGTGTGACACTCACAACAGAGCCATTGCGTTATACAAAGCTTGATGCCCTAGACCCCATGGCCCTTGGGGGCCCACGACCATCATCATACGACCTTCTCGCACCAGCCACGCCACTACAGGAGGATCCGGGCCATCATCTCCCATCATCGTAGGACCAGCTCACGTTAGCTCAGTTTTACTACCTTGAGCACCATGTCACAGAGCGGCCCATGAGGGATGTATTAGGGTGATATGAGAGCTCTCTGCTCATGTGCCTAGATCAAATTTTATAGTTCTAGATATTTGTTATCTTTCTTTATTACTATTTTGTACCCAAGATGATGTACCTCATGGATATGATGTAACGTTTTGGTCTCATAGGTCATTTTGGCCTTTTGAAGACGTTAATACAACTTTCTCTCTCTCTCTCTCTCTCTCTCTCTCTCTCTCTCTCTCTCTCTCTCTCTCTCTCTCTCTCTCTCCCTCCCTCTCTCTCCCTCTCTCTCTCTCTCTCTCTCTCTCTCTCTCTTACAACCTTGTTTTCTCTCTTGCCTCTCCCATGGCTCACAATTTTATAATATTCCACCTCCATGTGATGTTCCCTTTTGAAAACCACATTGGGCTTGCCAATGAGATCATTCTATGCCCTGAGTAGACCATATAGCTAAACTTCCCTCTTTGGCAAAGTAAGGTCCATGACCCAAAATATGATGCAAAGTAAGGTCCATCATAAGTACTTTAATACTCTAAGAAGAATAAGAGTACTTTTAGATATACTTTTATACAAATTTAAAAAAAAATCTTATCATGTAGTGGGTGCTTATTTATGGCTATAATAGTTGGGTATATTAACCTCTAGGCTCTCATTTGTAGGTTCACATGTCCAAGCTCATAGCTTATGTGTCGAGGGGGGTGAGGGCTCACATGTCTAGGCTCACGTGTCGTGATTTTTATATGGGACTGTGGGCTAGGTTGCCTTGCATGGAAGCCTTACATTATACTAGCAATGCACCTTATGGTATCCCTAAACTCCTAGCAATGTACCTTATGGTAAACTCCTATATAAATAAAGGGAAGTCTGTGAGTACGTCATTCTACCAAGAGTTGATTGACAAGTAAGCTTAATAGTACAAACAAGTGGACAAGCTCACTCACTTCTTCAAGAGGAAAAAACACGAGAGCATTATCAAGTGTTGTATCTGGCCTCCTCCATCTTGCACCTATTTCAAATCTTTAAGGATGAAACATGAATTTCAATCAATTGTTACTTTAATCTTAAAGCATTTCACCTTCTGACAACCTTCACAAGACATGTAACCCTAGACAATACCAATAGGTAGAGATGATTAGTGCTCATTTGCATCATCTTTCAATGAATTACCTCTTAGAAAGTGACTCTAAACATGGCTCTGGAAGCTACAAATAACCTTTTGACAATCGAACTCATCATTTAAACTGGGCTCGAAATCATCACAGCTTTTATCCAAGGTCTGTTCCTAATTAAAGCTCGAAAAAGGATAAAGGTGGAGCATGCACTGTCATTCCATTATCGTGGTTGTGCTGAGATCTTCTTGAATATCCCTCATTAGTTTAATTCTTGCTTGATTAGAAAGTTTGATGGCAAAGTTTATCATTTTTAGTGCACTGACCATGGTGGTCCTCCCCGTTTCATATACAAAACAAGATCTGATTCACTCAAAATCCACCGTCTAAAAACACAGGATATGTATTTTGCTTTGCAAAACTTAACTTTTATGTGCACAATCCCATTAACTTAGGATAGCAGCATTACCACTCCCTTCCTTAGATCTTGTTTTACCACTTGTGGTGGTTCTTGAAGAAGAGGGTAATGGTTTAGCTCCTGGATAATATGATATCTTACCTTGAGGTACCTATTTTTCTCAATGTCTAGCTTGGAATAAGGTTAAATCATGTACTTATAATAGCTCCCTTTATGTTGAAATTAGGGCATTGTGATGAGCTATGGTGGATCAAACACTAGAATCAACATCATTAACAAAGTGATTAGCAAATAATTAAGATGTAATTAGTGGGTAATTAACAAATAGATTAATGTAGGCATGGATACTCAAAAACCAGCAAATTCTCATTAGGGCAATGCCTCAATTTATAGAGTTTACATCAAGCATCAAATCCCACTGATTTCTCCATGATTCACTCCACCTCTTTTTCCCTGATTCTCTCCACCTCTTCACTTTTCCTAGAATATCTCCACACTTCCCAGAATATCTCCACACTTCCTAAATCTTCTCATGCTACCCTTTATTCTCTCCCAGTAGATTCTTCTCACCTTTTCACAGGTTCTTTCACATTTACATCTTCTCTTTTACAGCCTCTAACCAAGGGCTTGTTCCCGTACACACCCTATTCACTTGTATTTTCAACACCTCCCCTCAAGTGAATACTCCTAGTACACCTAGACCCTATACCAAGTTTACCTCCCCTTACTTGATAGTCCACCACTAGTGCCTACACCTCCCCTCAAGTTATCTTAGCACACCTGGACCCTATATCAAGTTTCTCTCTTACTTGATAGCCTACGACCAGTGCCTTGAGTCCCTAAACTCATAGTCCTTGACACTCTCTCTCTCTATGTGTCCAAGGCTTACTATAGTTGCCCGTGACCTTGACTAAAGCGCTCACACATACATCTACCACGTGGCCTACATCATCGGTGGCTCAGAGGTGGTTTTACTTTGTTGGGGAAAGTTACATTGGGTTGTGGGGTCTCTCTCTCTCTCTCTCTCTCTCTCTCTCTCTCTCTCTCTCTCTCTCTCTCTCTCTGAGATTTTCACATGGCTCCTCACTCTTTGGAGCCTCACATCTTCTCTTGTCTTCAGTCTTCTTGTCGTGGCAGCTTCTCTTCTCGTGTCCATGTCTTCCTTCAATGCTTCCTTTAGATCTTCTTGGTGTGGATCCTCTTCTTGGAAAGAGATATTCTTCTTCTTTCATGGCTGGGGCCATGAGCTTGTTCGTCAGGTCTTTTTGCTCCATGTGAGCATGTTTCAATGTTTTGCTGACAGTTTCTTTGGGCTTTTGATGTTCATCTTGTGTCATTATGCAATGCAAACCCAAATTTATGCAAGAGGTCTTACCTCTTACCTTATTCTGGACAAGGGCAGTGTCTGATCCCATATCACATGCTGAACTGTTGGTGCAATCATAAAAGATTATGAGATCATTACCACAAAAAAACAAGAAATATATCATAATTGATATTGAATCCGCATCATGAGCCATGCAAAACCATAATTAAAATTTCTAAAAAAATTTGAATGCTTAAAACCACCCACCGGGCATCATAACCTGATATTCAGAGGAAAAAGCTATGCATAGCTTTGTAACCTCGATGTATGTATATTAGATTCAAATACTTAGACTTGACTCTAGCATAAAGACTGAGAAAACTTTCCAAAAAAACCTAATACTTAGACTTGACTATGGCATGAAAACTAAGAAACTTTTTCAAAAAAATTAAAAAATATATATTATCCGAATTCAGATGTTCCATCACATGTAGGATTTTGCCAAAGGTCATCATCCATTCATGCAATACAAGTCAAAAATTTCCACAAACAGTCTAAAGCGTATGCAATATGGACAAAGCACAATACGGGTTTCCATAAGGTCATTAACCCATAATTTTATACTAAGCACAAGGTTTCCCACCGCCGATAGTCATCAAGGGACTCGATAATCATAACTAGTATATGCGAGGTGAATCCATATGGGTTACCTGAGAGGAGGAGCTCCCGGTTGGCACAAGAGACATGGCAAATAACCACAAGACACAGGCTAAGTGAGTGTATAAGCACTCACCTTGCTCCGTTTATATAGGTAGAGCCGTATGAAGCTACCAATCACCATCAAAGATCCTCACTAGCATGTTTGCAAAATTATCAACCATAACCAGCCTTCACCGGCTCCTCTCGCCAGCACATATGTAGGGTCATAAACCATAACTAGCCAAATCCGGCTCAGCAGAAATGAAAGTCATATCAGGCAAGTAATTCCACATGTATTAGATTAGGTATAGTTTATTATTAAAAAGACGTCTTATGTGAATGGGCCCGAAATAGGTGGTAGTTATGTCAATCAACCACGCAAGGTTTCACACCATTAATAGGGGATGCACCAAAATTAAAATGTGCACGTGAGTGTGTGTGTTTTCAGTATTTTACATCATCAGCAGTCAGAGAAACTCCAAGAACCTTACCTAACTTGACTAGTAAAAACATTAAACATGATTATATAATAATGGATTTGTTTACAATAATCATGTTATAAATACGTGGAGCTAGTGACTCCATTAGGTGAAACATATTTTTTGGTTGTAGAGCATAAACCATGTAAATACTTTGAGAGAGTAGATCCTATTACCTACATCCATCTAAAAACAGACATACAAAGAGTTAACCCGTGTGTGTCTTGCAGTAGGTATCATAGGATCTACCATGTGTTATAGATGTCACGTAAACTATCTTATGATTTATGCAATAAAAGGATCTTGGATGACCCTTGATATATATTAGGTTTGTTACCTTAGTATCCTCCATGAGTAAAGGAATCTGACTCTATCTTTATCTATAAGCATGGAAGAAAGTTGGCTTCCCAATACTATCAGGACGATTGGCCTTATAGTAATCCCAATAACCTAGTAGATATTCAATCTATCTCCTATCACGTAGGTAGAAACTAACATGTATTTGTTTCATAATTTTGTGTAACTCAACAAATGTATCTAAAATTACCCTAACTCATAAACCAATGATAGTAGATTGTCATATTAGTATCTATGAAAAATTCAAAAAAAGAGATTATGAGTCATGCAAGCCATCAGAGGCAATATTAAAATCCGCAAAACTCATAAAATTATTTATTTTGTCTTTCTCGAATATGAGCTATATTATGACCAAGGGTAAAGGAGACTTATTTATAAAAAACACAATCAAATCATCGTATACTATTCCTAGTTAGGCACAGTCCCGTATCTATCTAACATTCCATGTATGAGGGCATTTAGGGCATCCATATAATAAAATCAAGGTATGCCCCTATTAACATGATAGGTGTAATGTTAATCGAGCATAACAGTAGGATTGTCGCATGCCAAATTGAATAAAAGGGACCAAAGAACATATAGTCATCATCCAAATACAAATCCCAGATAGGATACCCCGAGAGGTGTGAATCATATCAACCTTTGAAGATAGATAGCATGAAAATTACAGACATAGCATACTGTGAGTTTCCATCAAGTCCTAAGCCTATACTCGTATGCAAAGTACCACATGCATAACTGAAGGCGCATAACTGAAGGAAACTAGTGAACATATTGTAATCATCCTACTATTAATCCCAGATAGGATACACCGAGAGGTGTGTATCATCTCAACTATCAAAGATTGATAGCATGAATATTACCATCAAAGCATACTTGTGAGACCCCTACCCTCTCTGTGCATCGAACTCTGGAGTGCTGGTAGCGGAAGTAGCAACCTTGCATGCAAGACAGAGCTTCCCACTCAGGGCCTCGCCCACGAATGTCTAGATAAGAGACTAATCCGGCGGTTCTTTCGAAACCGAACCCGGAAAAAAACTTCCCTCGCCCCCCCAAAAAGCATAGGTGATTCTTCCAAGAAAATCTTCTAACATAGTCAAGGGCCTTATCTATCATTTATATTCTGACCAAACCTGTGGGTCACCACATGGCCGAATCAAGGAGGAGAACTTGCACTTGGTTCATAGAAATCATCGCTTTTTTCCCCTTAAGCGAGGCACAGCCCTTGATTCTTTCCCATAGAACAAGAATCTTCCTGGGACTTACTTTAACTATCATAACTTGAACCTAACTGAATTTTGTTATAGGAATCCACCCATCTAGCCTAACCCCAACCGGCCGGGCCAACCGCACAACCATTGTATTGGTGGGATCCCATTTTGTAAAAATTAGGTTGTGTTTATCTCGAGTACCAGGGAAAAGAGTTCCCATGCCCCCTAGCTCACTCATGCAAAATACAAAATAGACACACCACTTATGCACCCAATATGAAATTGCCTTTTCTCAGATTCAACTATCTTCAAAATAGAATTGGAATGAACCCAGAGTATTTCCATCATAATTCTCAATGTTCCAGTTCCATTATTTTATCAAAATGTCATCCGGACTCTCCGTTGAAGACCAGCTAGTCAATCAACGGGATCCAATTTCAATTCTAGATTCCTCAACATACGCATGGGTGCCCTACCAGCCCGCGAGCCCGTGCATTGCCTGGTCAATACCCTCTAGGATCCTCCTTAGGTGTCCTAGTACTTCACTCAGGGATTGCTTCGTCAGCCCTCGCCCATCGTACCGGAAGCATACCATTTTCAACCATACCGAGGCTGGTCAAGACCTTGGCAGGCTTTGCCCACGAGACGTCCTTTGATGACTCCCTGCCAAACTGTTGCAACATAACTCTCCTTAGATTGAACCATAATCCAAATGCTTCCTCCAGTATTCTGGCGTAAGATAGTCCTTTAAAAAAAAATAGAGTATCTATGCAAGTAAGAATTTCCCATTGAGTTTGGTTTCACGAGACTCCCTTTTTTTCAACCTAGGCTTCTCAATGAAAATCACGAATTACATATCTCGATGATCCATCCATCAATTATAAACAGTGAATTTCTAATCTATTTCTCGACGATTTTGGGTCTTAGGGAAAACTTCTCTAAGTCAGTCGGCTATCCATTCTTCGTACTGAAGAAATGGGAATGGTCACAAGACTTGGTTTAAATTCTGATTCAAGAGATGGGCAGGCATCTTACTGACCCACCTTTCTCACACGGTCATGGTCCAACCCTAAATTACTCGGATTTAATCCTAGATTTATCTCCTAAAGATTTTTCTTATATTTATTTGATAAATAATTATGATTTCTAATCGTAATGGTAAAAATCCAAAATTATGAAAATTCATTCTTTCTTGGACATAATAAAATTATAAATAATTCTATTCGTAAATAATGGAATTTAACAAGAATATTTCTTTTTCTAATGATCTTTTTGTGAATTTGTATACATCATTTATTTAAAATGTTCATATAGAATTATACTAAAATTTTATTTTCTCTATTTGAAGCTTGGCATTGACATGCCCTAAATTATCTACGTAAAATATGGTGAAACCTTCTCTTTTGGTGAAACCTTCTCTTTTGGTGAAACCTTCTCTTTTGTTACCAATTTTAATTTATGCATTTTTCTAATTAAAATTACAATAAAAATTTCTCTTTTTGATAAATAAATAAAAATACCCATGTATATACATACCATGAATATACTTATTTTGAAATATGACAATTATTCCTCTTTTGCTATTTAAAATGTTTGTACATAGAATACCGTGAAAATTTCCTTTTTTGCATTTAAATTTTTATGCATGCACATATAAAAATAATTATAACAAAAATTTCTCTTTTCTCCATTTAAACATTTATGCATAAATACTATAAAAGTATTTTTAAAAAATGTAACAAAATCCTTCTTTTAGCATTGAAATGCTTATGCATAGAATATGATGAGAATTCCTCTTTTTGCATTATCAAATTTATGCATAGAATTAAATTCATTTTAAAAAAAATTTATTGTAGCTTCGCTACATTTTTTGAGAATTCTCAAAATTCTACTTCTAAATATTTATACATAATTATGAAATATGGTGAGATTTTCTCTTTCTAAACTAAAAATTTATTATGCACACATAAGCATAATTACGTTTAAACCTCTTGTTTATTTATTTTTTAAATATCCCTTTATCATTCCTATATGAAAATACTTTAAAGTGTTAGCATAACTCTCTTTCAACTTAAAATGAATTAATATGAATTTTCTTAATCATAAACAAAGCTTAAAGGAATTAATCCTCATTTTAATTAGAATAAAAAGGCTTAATCTCTATCTCTAGCTTGTTAAGCCTAGAGTTTTGATTAAGAAAATGAGATTAATACTAAGATCCATCCCTCCAAGAAGGATTCAACCTTAAAGATGAGTAATCTTTCTAAAAGAGAGATTTGCTAATCAAAAATATTATATTTAAGCATAAAAGATTAACATTAAACCATTTAAACAATATGAATCACTAGAAGCTTGGTTTTAAGAAAAAACCATTGATTAAAATGCTTCCCAAGCATTAGAGAGGTTGGAAAAAAGATTACCATTGAAAAAGATAGAAAAACACCATAAATTTAAGCTTACCCTTGGTATTTGGCTTGATTCTTTAGAGAGAAGTTAAGCCCCCAAGAGAAAGCTTGGCCACCAAGATGGAGAGGGTAGCCCCAATTTTGGGAGGGAGTTCTGAAACTACTTTGCATTGAGGCTACAGGCTGAGCTAGCACTCTTCTAGGGTTGCCCTGTTGGACACCAGCTCAAGGATTGCCCAACTCCTTTTATGACAATGAGCTAGGGAAGCCAAGGTCCTAGGATGCTGAGACTGACTCCTTCCTATCAACCTAATCAGGGTCCCTCTCACCAAAATCAGGGCAACCCAAGAAGAGTGCTAGCTCAGCTTGTAGCCTCAATGTAAAGTAGTTTGAGAACTCCCTCCCAGAATTGGGGCTACCCTCTCCATCTTAGTGGCCAAGCTTTCTCTTGGGGGCTTAACTTCTCTCTAAAGAATCAAGCCAAAAACCAAGGGTAAGCCTAAATCAATGGTGTCTTTCTATCTTTTTCAATGGTAATCTTCTTCACAACCTCTCTAATGCTTGGGAAACATTTTAATCAATGGTTTTTTCTTAAAACCAAGCTTCTAGTGATTCATATTATTTAAATGGTTTAATGTTAATCTTTTATGCTTAAATATAATATTTTTGATTAGTAAATCTCTCTTTTAGAAAGATTACTCATCTTTAAGGTTGAATCCTTCTTGGAGGAATGGATCTTAGTATTAATCTCATTTTCTTAATCAAAACTCTAGGCTTAACAAGCTAGAGATAGAGATTAAGCATTTTTATTCTAATTAAAATGAGGATTAATTTCTCTAAGTTTGTTTATGATTAAGAAAATTCATATTAATTCATTTTAAGTTGAAAGAGAGATATGCTAACATTTTAAAGTATTTTCTTATAGGAATGATAAAGGGATATTTAAAAAATAAATAAACAAGAGGTTTAAACATAAATATGGTTATGTGTGCATAATAAATTTTTAGTTTAAAAAGAGGAAATCTCACCATATTTCATAATTATGTATAAATATTTAGAAGTAGAATTTTGAGAATTCTCAGAAAATGTAGCGAAGCTATAGTAATTTTAAAAAAAATGAATTTAAATCTATGCATAAATTTGATAATGCAAAAAGAGGAATTCTCATCATATTCTATGCATAAGCATTTTAATGCGCTAAAAGAAGGATTTTGTTATATTTTTTGAAAATACTTTTATAGTATTTATGCATAAATGTTTAAATAGAGAAAAGAGAAATTTTTGTTATAATTATTTTTATATGCGTATGCATAAAAGTTTAAATGCAAAAAGGGGAATTTTCACGGTATTCTATGTACAAACATTTTAAATATCAAAAGAGGAATAATTGTCATATTTCAAAATAAGTATATTCATGGTATGTAAGGAAGGCCTTTTCCTCCTTGGAGCACATTTTCTGGAACTTCGGCTCTTTCTTGGATGTAGAAGGATGAGCTTCGAAGTGAGAACAGGTGTTTTGGATGTCAAGGTTTTGGACACCAACCCAAGGATTGCCCAACTCCTTTTATGACAATGGCCCAGGGAAGCCAAGGTCCTAGGATGCTGAGACTGACTCCTTCCTATCAACCGAATCAGGGTCCCTCTCACCAAAATCAGGGCAACCCCAGAAGAGTGCTAGCTCCGCCTGTAGCCTCAATGCAAAGTAGTTTCAGAACTCCCTCCCAGAATTGAGGCTACCCTCTCCATCTTGGTGGCCAAGCTTTCTCTTGGGGGCTTAACTTCTCTCTAAAGAATCAAGCCAAATACCAAGGGTAAGCCTAAATCAATGGTGTTTTTCTATCTTTTTCAATGGTAATCTTCTTCCCAACCTCTCTAATGCTTGGGAAGCATTTTAATCAATGGTTTTTTCTTAAAACCAAGATTCTAGTGATTCATATTGTTTAAATGGTTTTATGTTACTCTTTTATGCTTAAATATAATGTTTTTGATTAGGAAATCTCTCTTTTAGAAAGATTACTCATCTTTAAGGTTGAATCCTTCTTGGAGGGATGGATCTTAGTATTGATCTCATTTTCTTAATCAAAACTCTAGGCTTAACAAGCTAGAGATAGAGATTAAGCATTTTTTATTCTAATTGAGGATTAATTCCTTTAAGCTTTGTTTATGATTAAGAAAATTCATAATAATTCATTTTAAGTTGAAAGAGAGCTATGCTAACATTTTAAAGTATTTTCATATAGGAATGATAAAGGGATATTTTAAAGAAAAAACAAACAAGAGGTTTAAACGTAATTATGCTTATGTGTGCATAGTAAATTTTTAGTTTAAAAAGAGGAAATCTCACAATATTTCATAATTATGTATAAATATTTAGAAGTAAAATTTTGAGAATTCTCAAAAAATTTAGCAAAGCTATGGTAATTTTTTTTAAAAAAATAAATTTAATTCTATGCATAAATTTGATAATGCAAAGAGAGAAATTCTCATCATATTCTATGCATAAAATCAGGGCAACCCCAGAAGAGTGCTAGCTCAGCCTGTAGCCTCAATGCAAAGTAGTTTCAGAACTCCCTCCCAGAATTGGGGCTACACCCTCTCCATCTTGGTGGCCAAGCTTTCTCTTGGGGGCTTAGCTTCTCTCTAAAGAATCAAGCCAAAAACCAAGGGTAAGCCTAAATAAATGGTGTTTTTCTATCTTTTTCAATGGTAATCTTCTTCCTAACCTCTCTAATGCTTGGGAAGCATTTTAATCAATGGTTTATTCTTAAAACCAAGCTTCTAGTGATCGTATTGTTTAAATGGTTTAATGTTAATCTTTTATGCTTAAATATAATGTTTTTGATTAGTAAATCTCTCTTTTAGAAAGATTACTCATCTTTAAGGTTGAATCCTTCTTGGAGGGATGGATCTAAGTATTAATCTCATTTTCTTAATCAAAACTCTAGCTTTAACAAGCTAGAGAGAGAGATTAAGTATTTTTATTTTAATTAAAATGAGGATTAATTCCTTTAAGCTTTATTTATGATTAAGAAAATTCATATTAATTCATTTTAAGTTGAAAGGGAGTTATGCCAACATTTTAAAGTATTTTCATATAGGAATGATAAAGGGATATTTTTTTTTAAAATAAACAAGAGGTTTAAACGTAATTATGCATATGTGTGCATAATAAATTTTTAGTTTAAAAAGAGGAAATCTCACCATATTTCATAATTATGTATAAATATTTAGAAGTAGAATTTTGAGAATTCTCAAAAAATGTAGCGAAGCTATGGCAATTTTTTTAAAAAAATAAATTTAATTCTATGCATAAATTTGATAATACAAAAAGAGGAATTCTCATCATATTCTATGCATAAGCATTTTAATGCTAAAAGAAGGATTTTTTTACATTTTTGAAAATACTTTTATAGTATTTATGCATAAATGTTTAAATAGAGAAAAGAGGAATTTTTTTTATAATTATTTTTATATGTGTGCATAAAACTTTAAATGCAAAAAATTGATTAAACTGCTTCTTAAGCATGAGAGAGGTTGGGAAGAAGATTACCATTGAAAAAGATAGAAAAACACCATTGATTTAGGCTTACCCTTGGTTTTTGGCTTGATTCTTTAGAGAGAAGTTAAGCCCCCAAGAGAAAGCTTGGCCACCAAGATGGAGAGGGTAGCCCCTATTCTGGGAGGGAGTTCTGAAACTACTTTGCATTGAGGCTAAAGGCAGAGCTAGCACTCTTCTAGGGTTGCCTTGATTTTGGTGGAGAGGGACCCTGATTAGGTTGATACACGAAGGAGTCAGTCTCGGCATCCTAGGACCTTGGTTTCCCTGGCCCATTGTCATAAAAGAAGTTGGGCAATCCTTGAGCTGGTGTCCAAAACCTTGACATCCAAAACACTTGGAGTCTCACTTCGAAGCTCATTCTTCTACATCCTGGAAAGAGCCGGAGTTCCAGAAAATGTGCTCCGAGGAGGAAAAGGCCTTCCTTACATACCATGAATATACTTATTTTGAAAATATGACACTTATTCCTCTTTTGTTATTTTAAATGTTTGTACATAAAATATTGTGAAAATTCCCTTTTTTGCATTTAAATTTTTATGCATACACATATAAAAATAATTATAACAAAAATTCCTATTTTCTCTATTTAAATATTTATGCATAAATACTATAAAAGTATTTTCAAAAAATGTAACAAAATCCTTCTTTTAGCATTAAAATGCTTATGCATAGAATATGATGAGAATTCCTCTTTTTGCATTATCAAATTTATGCATAGAATTAAACTCATTTTTTTAAAAAAAATACCATAGCTTCGCTACATTTTTTGAGAATTCTCAAAATTCTACTTCTAAATATTTATACATAATTTTGAAATATGGTGAGATTTCATCTTTTTAAACTAAAAATTTATTATGCACACATAAGCATAATTACGTTTAAACCTCTTGTTTATTTTTTAAAAAATATCCCTTTATCATTCCTATATGAAAAATACTTTAAAATGTTATCATAACTCTCTTTCAACTTAAAATGAATTAATATGAATTTTCTTAATCATAAACAAAGCTTAAAGGAATTAATCCTCATTTTAATTAGAATAAAAATGCTTAATCTCTATCTCTAGCTTGTTAAGCCTAGAGTTTTGATTAAGAAAATGAGATTATTACTAAGATCCATCCCTCCAAGAAGGATTCAACCTTAAAGATGAGTAATCTTTCTAAGAGAGAGATTTACTAATCAAAAATATTATATTTAAGGATAATAGATTAACATTAAACTATTTAAACAATATGAATCACTAAAAGATAAACATTGAACCATTAAACCATTTAAACAATATGAATCACTAGAAGCTTGGTTTTAAGAAAAAACCATTGATTAAACTACTTCCCAAGCATTAGAGAGGTTGGGAAGAAGATTACCATTGAAAAAGATAGAAAAACACCATTGATTTAGGCTTGCCCTTGGTTTTTGGCTTGATTCTTTAGAGAGAAGTTAACACCCCAAGAGAAAGCTTGGCCACCAAGATGGAGAGGATAGCCCCAATTCTGGGAGGGAGTTCTGAAACTACTTTGCATTGAGGCTAAAGGCTGAGCTAGCACTCTTCTGGGGTTGCCTTGGTGTTGGTGGAGAGGGACCCTGATTAGGTTGATACACGAAGGAGTCAATCTCGGCATCCTAGGACCTTGGCTTCCCTAGCCCATTGTCATAAAAGAAGTTGGGCAATCCGTGAGCTGGTGTCCAAAACCTTGACATTCAAAACACCTGGAGTCTCACTTCGAAGCTCGTTCTTCTACATCCTGGAAAGAGTCGGAGTTCCAGAAAATGTGCTCCGAGGATAAAAAGGCCTTCCTTACATACCATGAATATACTTATTTTGAAATATGACACTTATTCCTCTTTTGTTATTTTAAATGTTTGTACATAGAATACTCTGAAAATTCCCCTTTTGCATTTAAATTTTTATGCATACACATATAAAAATAATTATAACAAAAATTCATGTTTTCTCTATTTAAATATTTATGCATAAATACTATAAAAGTATTTTCAAAAAATGTAACAAAATCCTTCTTTTAGCATTAAAATGCTTATGCATAGAATATGATGAGAATTCCTCTTTTTGCATTATCAAATTTATGCATAGAATTAAATTTATTTTTTAAAAAAAATTACCATAACTTCGCTACATTTTCTGAGAATTCTCAAAATTCTACTTCTAAATATTTATACATAATTATGAAATATGGTAAGATTTTGTCTTTTTAAACTAAAAATTTATTATGTACCTCTTGTTTATTTTTTAAAAAAATATCCCTTTATCATTCCTATATGAAAATACTTTAAAATGTTAGCATAACTCTCTTTCAACTTAAAACGAATTAATATGAATTTTCTTAATCATAAACAAAGCTTAAAGGAATAATCCTCATTTTAATTAGAATAAAAATGCTTTATCTCTATCTCTAGCTTGTTAAGCCTAGAGTTTTGATTAAGAAAATGAGATTATTACTAATATCCATCCCTCCAAGAAGGATTCAACCTTAAAGATGAGTAATCTTTCTAAAAGAGAGATTTACTAATAAAAAATACTATATTTAAGCATAATAGATTAACATTAAACCATTTAAACAATATGAATCACTAAAAGATAAACATTGAACCATTAAACCATTTAAACAATATGAATCACTAGAAGCTTAGTTTTAAGAAAAAACCATTGATTAAAATGCTTTCCAAGCATTAGAGAGGTTGGGAAGAAGATTACCATTGAAAAAGATAGAAAAACACCATTGATTTAGGCTTACCCTTGGTTTTTGCCTTGATTCTTTAGAGAGAAGTTAAGCCCCCAAGAGAAAGATTGGCCACCAAGATGGAGAGGGTAGCCCCAATTCTGGGAGGGAGTTCTGAAACTACTTTGCATTGAGGCTACAGGCTGAGCTAGCACTCTTCTGGGGTTGCCCTGGTTTTGGTGAGAGAGGGACACTAATTAGGTTGATACGAAGGAGTCAGTCTCGGCATCCTAGGACCTTGGCTTCCCTAGCCCATTGTCATAAAAGGAGTTGGGCAATCCTTGAGCTGGTGTCCAAAACCTTGATATCCAAAACACCTATTCTCACTTCGAAGCTCATCCTTCTACATCCTGGAAAGAGCCAAAGTTTTAGAAAATGTGCTCCGAGGAGGAAAAGGCCTTCCTTACATACCATGAATATACTTATTTTGAAATATGACAATTATTCCTCTTTTGATATTTAAAATGTTTGTACATAGAATACCGTGAAAATTCTCCTTTTTGCATTTAAATTTTTATGCATACACATATAAAAATAATTATAACAAAAATTTCTCTTTTCTCTATTTAAACATTTATGCATAAATACTATAAAAGTATTTTCAAAAAATGTAACAAAATCCTTCTTTTAGCATTAAAATGCTTATGCATAGAATATGATGAGAATTCCTCTTTTTGCATTATCAAATTTATGCATAGAATTAAATTTATTTTTTTAAAATTTACCATAGCTTTGCTTCATTTTTTGAGAATTCTCAAAAATCTACTTCTAAATATTTATACATAATTATGAAATATGGTGAGATTTCATCTTTTAAACTAAAAATTTAATATGCACACATAAGCATAATTACGTTTAAACCTCTTGTTTATTTTTTTTAAAAAATATTTCTTTATCATTCCTATATAACTCCCTTTCAACTTAAAATGAATTAATATCAATTTTCTTAACATAAACAAAGCTTAAAGGACTTAATCCTCATTTTAATTAGAATAAAAATGCTTAATCTCTATCTCTAGCTTAATAAGACTAGAGTTTTGATTAAGAAAATGAGATTAATACTAAGATCCATCCCTCCAAGAAGGATTCAACCTTAAAGATGACTAATCTTTCTAAAAGAGAGATTTACTAATCAAAAACATTATATTTAAGCATAAAAGATTACCATTTAACCATTTAAACAATATGAATCATTAGAAGCTTGGTTTTAAGAAAAAACCATTGATTAAAATGCTTCCTAAGCATTAGAGAGGTTGTGAAGAAGATTACCATTGAAAAACATAGAAAAACACCATTGATTTAGGCTTACTCTTGGTTTTTGGCTTGATTCTTTAGAGAGAAGTTAAGCCCCCAAGAGAAAGCTCGGCCACCAAGATGGAGAGGGTAGCCCTAATTCTAGGAGGGAGTTCTGAAACTACTTTGCATTGAGGCTAAAGGCTGAGCTAGCACTCTTCTGGGGTTGCCTTGATTTTGGTGAGAGAGATACCCTCATTAGGTTGATACGAAGGAGTCAGTCTCAACATCCTAGGACCTTGGCTTCCCTGGCCCATTGTCATAAAAGGAGTTGGGCAATCCTTGAGCTGGTGTCCAAAACCTTGACATCCAAAACACCTATTCTCACTTCAAAGCTCATCAAATTTATGCATAGAATTAAATTCATTTTTTTAAAAAAATTACCATAGCTTCGCTACATTTTCTGAGAATTCTCAAAATTCTACTTCTAAATATTTATACATAATTATGAAATATGGTGAGATTTCCTCTTTTTAAACTAAAAATTTACTATGCACACAAGCATAATTATGTTTAAACCTCTTATTTTTTTTTTAAAAATATCCCTTTATCTCCTATATGAAAATACTTTAAAATGTTAGCATAACTCTCTTTCAACTTAAAATGAATTAATCTAAATTTTCTTAATCATAAACAAAGCTTAAAGAAATTAATCCTCATTTTAATTAGAATAAAAATACTTAATCTCTTTCTCTAGCTTGTTAAGCCTAGAGCTTTGATTAAGAAAATGAGATTAATACTAAGATCAATCCCTCCAAGAAGGATTCAACCTTAAAGATGAGTAATCTTTCAAAAAGAGAGATTTACGAATCAAAAACATTATATTTAAGCATAAAAGATTAACATTAAACCATTTAAACAATATGAATCACTAGAAGCTTGGTTTCAAAAAAAAACAATTGATTAAAATGCTTCCCAAGCATTAGAGAGGTTGGGAAGAAGATTACCATTGAAAAAGATACAAAAACACCATTGATTTAGGCTTACCTTTGGTTTTTGGCTTGATTCTTTAGAGAGAAGTTAAGCCCCCTAGAGAAATCTTGGCCACCAAGATGGAGAGGGTAGCCCCAATTCTGGGAGGGAGTTCTGAAACTACTTTGCATTGAGGCCCTACAGGCTGAGCTAGCACTCTTCTGGGGTTGCCCTGATTTTTGTAAGAGGGGCCCTGATTAGGTTGATACGAAGGAGTCAGTCTCGGCATCCTAGGACCTTGGCTTCCCTGGCCCATTGTCATAAAAGGAGTTGGGCAATCCTTGAGCTGGTGTCCAAAACCTTGACATCCAAAACACCTGTTCTCACTTGGAAGCTCATCCTTCTACATCCTGGAAAGAGCCGAAGTTCCAGAAAATGTGCTCCGAGGAGGAAAAGGCCTTCCTTACATACCATGAATATACTTATTTTGAAATATGACAATTATTCCTCTTTTAATACTAAAAATGTTTGTGCATAGAATACCGTGAAAATTCCCCTTTCTGCATTTAAATTTTTATACATACACATATAAAAATAATTATAACAAAAATTTCTCTTTTCTCTATTTAAATATTTATTCATAAATACTATAAAAGTATTTTCAAAAAATGTAACAAAATCCTTCTTTTAGCATTAAAATGCTTTGCATAGAATATGATGAGAATTCCTCTTTTTGCATTATCAAATTTATGCATAGAAATAAATTCATTTTAAAAAAAATTACCATAGCTTCGCTACATTTTCCAAAATTCTACTTCTAAATATTTATACATAATTATGAAATATGGTGAGATTTTCCCTTTTTAAACTAAAAATTTACTATGCACACATAAGCATAATTACGTTTAAACCTCTTGTTTATTTTTTTTAAATATCCCTTTATCATTCCTATATGAAAATACTTTAAAATGTTAGCATAACTCTCTTCCAACTTAAAATTAACTAATATGAATTTTCTTAATCGTCTCATAAACAAAGCTTAAAGAAATTAATCCTCATTTTAATTAGAATAAAAATGCTTAATCTCTATCTCTAGCTTGTTAATCCTAGAGCTTTGATTAAGAAAATGAGATTAATACTAAGATCCATCCCTCCAAGCAGGATTCAACCTTAAAGATGAGTAATCTTTCTAAAAAAGAGATTTACTAATCAAAAATATTATATTTAAGCATAAAAGATTAACATTAAACCATTTAAATAATATGAATCACTAGAAGCTTGGTTTTAAGAAAAAACCATTGATTAAAATGCTTCCCAAGCATTAGAGAGGTTGGGAAGAAGATTACCATTGAAAAAGATAGAAAAACACCATTGATTTAGGCTTACCCTTGGTTTTTGGCTTCATTCTTTAGAGAGAAGTTAAGCCCCCAAGAGAAATCTTGGCCACCAAGATGGAGAGGGTAGCCCCAATTCTGGGAGGGAGTTCTGAAACTACTTTGCATTGAGGCTACAGGCTGAGCTAGCACTCCTCTGGGGTTGCCCTAATTTTGGTGAGAGGGACCCTGATTAGGTTGATACGAAGGAGTCAGTCTCAGCATCCTAGGACCTTGGCTTCCCTGGCCCATTGTCATAAAAGGAGTTTGGCAATCCTTGAGCTGGTGTCCAAAACCTTGACATGCAAAACACCTGTTCTCACTTTGAAGCTCATCCTTCTACATCCTAGAAAGATCCGGAGTTCCAAAAAATGTGCTCCGAGGAGGAAAAGGCCTTCCTTACATACCATGAATATACTTATTTTGAAATCTGATAATTATTCCTCTTTTGATATTTAAAATGTTTGTACATAGAATACCGTGAAAATTCTCCCCTTTTTTCATTTAAGTTTTTATGCATACACATATAAAAATAATTATAACAAAAATTTCTCTTTTCTCTATTTAAACATTTATGCATAAATACTATAAAAGTATTTTCAAAAAATGTAACAAAATCCTTCTTTTAGCATTAAAATGCTTATGCATAGAATATGATGAGAATTCCTCTTTTTGCATTATCAAATTTATGCATAGAATTAAATTCATTTTTAAAAAAAATTGCCATAGCTTCGCTACATTTTTTTAGAATTCTCAAAATTTTACTTCTAAATATTTATACATAATTATGAAATATGGTGAGATTTTCTCTTTTAAAACAAAAAATTTACTATACACACATAAGCATAATTACGTTTAAACCTCTTGTTTATTTTAAAAAAAATATCCCTTTATCATTCCTATATAAAAATATCCCTTTAAAACAAAAAATTTACTATACACACATAAGCATAATTACATTTAAACCTCTTGTTTACTATACACACATAAGCATAATTACGTTTAAACCTCTTGTTTATTTTAAAAAAAATATCCCTTTATCATTCCTATATGAAAATACTTTAAAATGTTAGCATAACTCTCTTTCAACTTAAAATGAATTAATATGAATTTTCTTAATCATAAACAAAGCTTAAAGGAATTAATCCTCATTTTAATTAGAATAAAAATGCTTAATCTCTATCTCTAGCTTGTTAAGCCTAGAGCTTTGATTAAGAAAATAAGATTAATACTAAGATCCATCCCTCCAAGAAGGATTCAACCTTAAAGATGAGTAATCTTTCTAAAAGAGAGATTTACTAATCAAAAATATTATATTTAAGCATAATAGATTAACATTAAACCATTTAAACAATATGAATCACTAGAAGCTTGGTTTTTAAAAAAAACAATTGATTAAAATGCTTCCCAAGCTTTAGAGAGGTTGGGAAGAAGATTACCATTGAAAAAGATACAAAAACACCATTGATTTAGGCTTACCCTTGGTTTTTGGCTTCATTCTTTAGAGAGAATTTAAGCCCCCAAGAGAAAGCTTGGCCACCAAGATCGAGAGGGTAGCCCCAATTCTAGGAGGGAGTTCTGAAACTACTTTGCATTGAGGCTACAGGCTGAGCTAGCACTCTTCTGGGGTTGCCCTGATTTTCGTGAGAGGGACCCTGATTAGGTTGATACGAAGGAGTCAGTCTCTCGGCATCCTAGGACTTTGGCTTCCCTGGCCCATTGTCACTAAAAGGAGTTGGGCAATCCTTGGCCTTGGTGAAATCCTTCGCCATCTGCACTGCTTCTTTGGCCATTGAAATTAGTTTAGCATTCTTTACCATGGTATCCAAAGGTTCATTCATTCCCCAAATGAACCTAGACATCAGCTGTTCTTCATCCAACGGTGGCGAGTATTTAAGGAGAAGAGTGAGTGCCTGATGGTATTCCTTTGTGGTACGACTTCCCTAGGTTAGTTCCAGGAACACATTCATCTTTATTTCCAGGAAGCCTAGAGGACTTTGAGATAATTCCATGTTTGGGTGTTCCCATCCAAACGGTTTGTCTCACAGTGATTTCTCTATGCTACTCTAGCTGTTTTTACAATCTTCAGTGTGGCAAGAGCACTTTACTTTTTTCATTGTATCCGGTGACATCAAAGTATTCTTCCATGGCTTCGATCCACTTTTCCACAGCCTCGCCTAGGTGTTTCCCTTCACATTTGAAGGGACTCGCTGAGATCTGTGTGAAGAGCTTTGTGAACATCACGATCAAGCTCTTCCTCATCCGTGAGAGGATCTGGCTGTCTGCTCACGATTCGCACGTCTCATGATTCTGCCAAACGATACATCATTAAATTTCTATTTGACTTTGTCTCTCGAGATCCTAAGACTTAAGAAGTTCATAATTAATTACTTCAAACAAGATAATCGTTCTTACTAGAGATTGACGACATACGTCTGAAAAAATAGATCTTATTTCTTTAAACTCGATATTTGATAGTCAAAATCACTTAGATAATTGGAAAATTTTCACAAAACATTCTTTATTTACATAAGGTTTGCAATATATACATAGAGCAACATGGCTCCAGAAAATCAAGACCTCAATGTATACGCATGAGATGGCGATACTGGGCTATGGACATGCCGCGATACAATTGTTCCCTTACCGCTATTGGTGCTGCAATCTTACTTCTCAGGATAAAACGGCTAAGAAGTCTGAAAAGATGACAAGTAACCCTAAAATCCCGAGGTGTAGGGTTATAAAGGAGGAAAACACCACGAACCACCTTTAACCTTATCACAAGACCATGGCTAATGAGACATTCTACGTCAGCATCTGGCATTGGTTGCAAGAGGCATGGATATATTGTGCTACAAACCACTTATGTTGTCATCTCTCAGCTGGGTCTGGAAAATATAGCTCCTCGAAATGATAAGTGAGCCTTGCGCTCCGGCTCATTCAAGTCGTATCGTATAGGCGAAAGAAAGGATATGCTCAAAAAGTGAAAGCAGTCATATCCTGAGTTTGAGTAAGATCAAGGATACTAGATAAATATGGGGTGTCCATCTATAAAATCCAATTCATCAATTAAAAGTCTTCATCAATGAAGCTTAATTTGAATGAAAATACATGTGAATGCATCTTTCTAGGATTTTATTATAAAATTTAGATAAAATTCATCTTTGATTCTTGAGCTTTCAACAAAGCTCTGATATAGCTGTGAGACCCCTGCCCCTCTGCACATCAAACTTGGGAGTGCTTGCAGCGGAAGTAGCAACCTTGCACACACGGCAGAGCTTCCCACTCGGGGCCTCACCCCCATGAATGTCCGGACAAGAGACTAATCTGGCGATTCTTCCAAAACCAAACCCGAAAAAAAACTTCCCTTGCCCCGAAAGCATAGGCGATTTCTCCAGGAACATTTTCTAACATAGTCAAGGGCCTTATCTATCCTTTATATTCCGACCAAACCCATGGGTCACATGGCCGAATCAAGGAGGAGAACTTGCACTTGGTTCATAGAAATCATCGCTTTTTCCCCCTTAAGCGAGGCACAGCCGTTGATTCTTTCCCATAGAACAAGAACCTTCTTGGGACTTACTTTAACTATCATAACTTAAACCTAACTGAATTTTGTTATAGGAATCCACCCATCCAACCTAACCCCAACCAGCCCATGGGTTAGCCAACCGCCCAACCGCCCAACCGCCCAACCACTGTATCGGTGGGATCCCTTTTTGTAAAAATTAGGTTGTGTTTGTCCCAAGTACCAGGGAAAAGAGTTCCCAAGCCCCCTAGCCGGCACTCATGCAAAATACAAAATAGACACACCACTTACGCACCCACCAATATGAAATTGCCTTTTCTCAGATTCAACTATCTTCAAAATAGAATTGGAATGAACCCACAGTGTTTCCATCATAATTCTCAATGTGCTAGTTCCATTATTTTACAATCAAAATGTCATTCGAACTCTCCGCTGTTAAAGACCAGCTAGTCAAACAACGAGATCCAATTTCAATTCCAGTTCACTTAGATAGTTTCTCACCAATCCATCAATATCTTCCTGGATATACGCATGGGTGTCCTAGCAGTCGTGTGAGCCTGTGCATCGCCTAGTCAGAACCCTCTAGGATCCTCCTTAGGTGTCCTAGTACTTCACTCAGGGACCGCTTCGTCCACCCTCGCCCATCGCACCGGAAGCGCACCATTTTTAACCATACCGAGGTTGGTCAAGACCTTGGCAAGCTTTGGCGGAGACGTCCTTCGATGACACCCTGCCAAGTGTTGCAACATAACTCTCCTTAGATTGAACCATAAGCTAAATGCTTCCTCCAGCATATTCTGGCATAGGATAGTCCTTTATAAAAAAACAAAGTTTCTTTGTTGTTGCAAGTAAGAATTTCCCATTGAGTTTGGTTTCATGAGACTCCATTATTTTTCAATCCAGCATTCTCAATGAAAATCATGAATTACGTATCTCGGTGATCCATCCCCATCAATTATAACAAATTTCTAACCTCTTTCTCCACGATTTTGGGTCTTAGGGAAAACTTCTCTAAGTCAGCCGGTTATCCATTCTTCGTACTGAAGAAATGGGAATCGTCACACAAGATGGTTTAAATTCTAATTCAAGTCCTAGATTTATCTCCTAAAGATTTTTCTTCTATTTATCTGATAAAATAACTGTGATTTCCAATCATAATGGTAAAAATCTAAAATTATGAAAATTCATTCTTTCTTGGACATAATAAAATTATAAAAAGTTCTATTCGTAAATAATGGAATTTAACAAGAATATTTCTTTTTCCAATGATCCTTTTTGTGACTATGTATACATCATTTATTTAAAATGTTCACATAGAATTATACTAAAATTTTATTTTCTCTATTTGAACCTTGGCATTGACATGCCCTAAATTATCTACGTAACATATGATGAAACCTTCTCTTTTGTTACCAATTTTAATTTATGCATTTTCCTAGTTAAAAGTATGATAAAAATTTCTCTTTTTGATAAATAAATAAAAATATCCATGTATATACATACCATGAATATAATTATTTTGAAATATGACAATTATTCCTCTTTTGATATTTAAAATGTTTGTACATAGAATGTCGTAAAAATTCCTCTTTTGCCATTTAATTTTTTATGCATGCACATATAAAACTAATTATAACAAAAATTCCTCTTTTCTCCATTTAAACATTTATGCATAAATACTATAAAAGTATTTTCAAAAAATGTAACAAAATCCTTCTTTTAGCATTAAAATGCTTATGCATAGAATATGATGAGAATTCCTCTTTTTGCATTATCAAATTTATGCTTAGAAATAAATTCATTTTTAAAAAAAATTGCCATAGCTTCGCTACATTTTCTAAGAATTCTCAAAATTCTACTTCTAAATATTTATACATAATTATGAAATATGGTGAGATTTCCTCTTTTTAAATTAAAAATTTAATATGCACACATAAGCATAATTATGTTTAAACCTCTTGTTTATTTTTTTAAAAAAATATCCCTTTATCATTCCTATATGAAAATACTTTAAAATGTTAGCATAACTCTCTTTCAACTTAAAATGAATTAATATGAATTTTCTTAATCATAAACAAAGCTTAAAGAAATTAATCCTCATTTTAATTAGAATAAAAATGCTTAATCTCATTCTTATATGAAAATACTTTAAAATGTTAGCATAACCCTCTTTCAACTTAAAATGAATTAATATGAATTTTCTTAATCATAAACAAAGCTTAAAGGAATTAATCCGCATTTTAATTAGAATAAAAATGCTTAATATCTATCTCTAGCTTGTTAAGCCTAGAGTTTTGATTAAAAAAATGAGATTAATACTAAGATCCATCCCTCCAAGAAGGATTCAACCTTAAAGATGAGTAATCTTTCTAAAAGAGAGATTTACTAATCAAAAATATTATATTTAAGCATAAAAGATTAACATTAAACCATTTAAACAATATGAATCACTAGAAGCTTGGTTTAATGAAAAAACCACTGATTAACATGCTTCCCAAGCATTAGAGAGGTTGGGAAGAAGATTACCATTGAAAAAGATAGAAAAACACCATTGATTTAGGCTTACCCTTGGTTTTGGCTTGTTTCTTTAGAGAGAACTTAAGCCCCCAAGAGAAAACTTGGCCACCAAGATGGAGAGGGTAGCCCCAATTCTGGGAGGGAGTTCTGAAACTACTTTGCATTGAGGCTACAGGCTGAGCTAGCACTCTTCTGGGGTTGCCCTCATTTTGGCGAGAGGGACCCTGATTAGGTTGATACGAAGGAGTCAGACTCGGCATCCTAGGACCTTGGCTTCCCTGGCCCATTGTCATAAAAGGAGTTGGGCAATCCTTGAGCTAGTGTCCAAAACCTTGACATCCACCCAAAACACCTGTTCTCACTTCGAAGCTCATCCTTCTACATCCTGGAAAGAGCCGGAGTTCCAGAAAATGTGCTCTGAGGAGGAAAAGGCCTTCCTTACATACCATGAATATACTTATTTTGAAATATGACAATTATTTCTCTTTTGATATTTAAAATGTTTGTACATAAAATACCGGGAATTTGCATTCTAAAATAGGGGATGATTACACGGGACTGAGAGGAGAGATTATACATCTTTTAGGGCTGAGGAGGAACCTTACATCCTCTCCCACTTGAAAAATGCGAGATATCCTCATCTCACAAAGTGGGGGTAGTCCTTTATCAGTTCTTCTTCTTTCTCCCAAGTAGTGTCCTCTAAGGGATAGAACTTCCACTTGACCAGAAACTCTCTAAGGACTTTGTTCCTGAGAGCCTTCTCTCGAACATCAAGGATTTCTTCGGGTTGAAGTTCTATCTGGCCTTGAGTCTAAGAAGTCAAATGTTCATCATATCCAGCACATGACTCGAGCTGGGTAAATACTTTTTAAGTAAGCTGACATGGAACACATTATGCACCTTGAGATGAGTTCTATCTGGCCTTGAGTCTGAGAAGTCAACTGTTCATCATATCCAGCACATGACTTGAGCTCGGTACATACTTTTTAAGTAAGCTGACATGGAACACATTATGCACCTTGAGATGAGGAGGCAGAAGAAGTTCATAAGCTAGATCTCCTACTTTCTTAGTAATGGCGTACGGGCCGCAGTATCTTGGAGACAACTTTTTGTACTTCCCTAGAGATAAAGAACTTCTCTTGGGTCGTCGTACACGTATGAAGACCATATCTGATTCTTCAAACACTCTCTCCATTCTTTTCTTATCTGCATACTGCTTTTGTCTGTCCTGGGCAACCTTAATATCTTTGCGGATTGCCTACATTTTTGCTCCATATCATCAAGTATCTGTCTGGGCATCTCGACCCTAATCAATGGGTCAGCGGACCAAGTTAATGGTGTGAGGCAATCTTGTCCGTACAAATCTTTGAATGGGCTCATCCCGATACTTCGGTGATAAGAGGCATTATAAGCAGACTCCACTAGATGTAAGTAGCTTAGCCACTTCTTGGGTTCTCTGCCATAGCATGACCGAAGAATATCTTGAATTACTTGGTTTACTCTTTCAATCGGGCCATCTGTCTTGGGATGATATGCTGTACTGAGATCTAAGGAAGTTCCCACTGCTTCGAAGAATGCAGTCTAGAGCCTTGATGTGAACTTAGAGTCTCTGTCGCTACTATTCTTTTGAGTAAGCCATGCAGCCTGAAAATCTCCTTGAGGAAGAATCTCGCAACATCCACTACAGAGTAGGTTTCTTTTATTGGAATCAAATGGGCAACCTTGGTTAATCTATCAACTACCACAAAAATGGAGTTGTAACCTGATTGCACTGACGGTAATCCAGTAATAAAAACCATACGGATACATTCCCACTTCATTTGTGGAATGTCTAAGGGATGCAGCTTTCTTGGCATCTTAACCCTTTCTGCCTTGACTCTTTGACATGTTAAGCACTGACGTACATGATTGAGTACATCCCTTTTGAGTCCTAGCCAAAAGAAGCTCTTCTTTATAGACATGTAGGTCTTTATGAACCCTGGATGTCCATCTATCGGGCTATCATGGGCTTCCCTCAGAATTTTTCCCTTTGTTTTCTCATCATTAGGAATGCATAGCCGATTATTCTAATACATGCATCCTTCATCCAATTTGTACACTAGAACTTGACTCATTTCTTGAGGAGTCTTGCTTTCGTGCATCAGTAGGGTAGCAATAGGGGCAAAGAATCTGTCCTGCATGATCTTCTCTCTTGCTTCACTGATCAATGGATTTGACACCACTGTTATTACAAGCAAGGAGGCTTTCCTACTGAGCGCATCGGTTACCACATTTTCTTTCCCTGTTCGGTACTTTATCTCAAAGTCAAATTCCTGCAGGGTCTGCAATCCACCTTCTTTGATGCACGTTGAGATCCCTTTGGGTGAAGATCCACTTCAGACTTTGATGATCTGTCATCAAGGTGAATCTCTGTCCCAAGAGAGAATTTCTCCACAACTTTAGAGCATAAACTACTGAGAGTAACTCCAAGTCATGGACATCATAATTTCTCTCATGCGTTCTGAATTTTCTAGATTCATAGGCTACTACATGACCTTCCTGCATAAGTGCACCTCCTAGGGCAAAGTCACTGGCATCTGTCACTACCTCAAAGGGTGAGGAAAATTTTGATAATTTTAGGACAGGGTTGGTTATTACTAAAGCTACCTTCAGCTTATCAAAAGCACTCTCACACATAAAAGTCCAATGAAATAGGGTGCTCTTCTTGAGAAGGTTAGTCAAAGGGGATGCTATTTGAGCATACATGGGTATAAAGATTCTATACCACCAGGTTAATCCTAGGAATCCTCTAACTTCTTTCACTATCTTGGACTGTGGCCAATCCACAACTGCTTGGATTTTAGCAGGGTCAAGAGAAATCTCATCCTTAGATACTATAAATCCCAAGTATTCAACATGGTCATCAGCAGAGAAAGTGCACTTGCTCTTCTTTGCAAAGAGTTGGTGCTTCCTTAGGATCTCCAGGACTTTGCGCACATGATCTTCATGATCAGCTGCATTCTTAGAGTATACCAAGATGTCATCGAAGAAGACAAGAACAAATTCATCCAAGTATTCTCTGAGGATGTCTTGCATGAGGCGATTAAATGTTGTTGGGGAATTTGTCAGTCCTCTGAATGGCATGACTGTAAATTCATAATGCCCATATCGAGTATTGATGGCTATCTTGGGGATATCTTGATCTTTAATTCTGATTTGGTAATATCCAAATTTGAGATCTATCTTTATGAACATTTGGGTTCCACTTACCCGATCCAAAAGTTCATCAATCCTAGGAATATGATATTTATTATTGACTGTTTATTGATTTAATCCTCTGTAATCAATACAGAGTCTTAACGTTCCATATTTCTTTTTTTGAAAGAGAACGTGCGCACCCCAAGGTGAAACACTGGCTCTTATGAATCCTTGCTCTAGCAGCTGTCTTAACTGCTCCTTTAGTTATATGGCTTCTAGAACTGGCATCTTGTATGCGTGCTCGGTTATTGGCTGAGCTCCGGGAGTTAGCTCTATCTCATGATCTACTTCACGAGTCGAAGGCATCTTGGTCAACTCTTCTGGGAATACATCAGCATACTCACTTAGCCATTTTAGTTCCTTAGCCTTGCATTTTCTATCTACTGGATTCATTTTAACGACATAGACATCTTGCTTCTTTCTTCTGAGTCCCTTCAGCAATTTAGAAGCGTTGACTAACTGCAGAATGGGGGATCCAAAAATTCCAACTCCTTGAACTTGATTCCCGTGAAGGTCGAGGAACGAGATGGTTCCATTGTGAGACAGTGAATTTTAGCCTGATTTTTGTGGAGCCAATCCATTCCAAGGATTCCATTCATAGATTCCCAAGGGTAAGACTCTGAACTGGCAGTCTATCGCATTCCCATCCAGATTAATTTGAATACGGTCTATCTCATGGTGTGTGAAAATAATCTTCCCACTCGCCAATTCTACTTGTATAGGTTTCCCTATTTTCTCATCTAGGACTAACTTACGCAAGCATCTAGGGGAAATAAAAGAATGTGTACTGCTTAAATCACTCAAAAGCTTAAAGTGCTTGCCCTTGTACTCTACTGGAGTTTGAAGGA
Source organism: Cibotium barometz (assembly GCF_041138505.1). Taxonomy (NCBI): domain Eukaryota; kingdom Viridiplantae; phylum Streptophyta; class Polypodiopsida; order Cyatheales; family Cibotiaceae; genus Cibotium; species Cibotium barometz. Next base: position 18,325,753 of record NC_141078.1, read on the forward strand.
CTGAGAACTGACGATTCTGCCCTTGATGTTCAATGGTGGCATAAATCTATCCTCTTTCTTCCTCCACTGCATCAGCTATTGTGACTGCTCTAGCTGCTGTTGTGTGCGGCGGGACTCTCTCTCTCTAGCTTCCCCAATTCTGGGAGGGAATTCTGAAACTACTTTGCATTGAGGCTACAGGCTGAGCTAGCACTCTTCTGGGAATGCCCTGATTTTGGTGAGAGGGACCCTGATTAGATTGATACGAAGGAGTCAGTCTCGGTATCCTAGAACCTTGGCTTCCCTGGCCCATTGTCATAAAAGGAGTTGGGCAATCCTTGAGCTGGTGTCCAAAACCTTGACATCCAAAACACCTGTTCTCACTTCGAAGCTCATTCTTCTACATCTTTTTTTTTTTGGAAAAACGATCCTTCTATTAGTTAATGAGAAAACGCCATAAGGCTACAAAGCTCACCTCGCAAGGAGGGATAAAAAACACACAGTGAACACCTGAGCTCCACCCCCGTGGTGGCTGGCCGCTCTCTGGGGGGGGCTACCTAGTAGTACATGTGGGAGGTGAGAAAAGCCAAACTGGAGGCCAATAGTGCCAAACTGGAGGCCTATAGTGCCAAACTGGAGGCCTATAGTGCCAAGTGACATCCTCGCCCCTCGCGATGAGGAAAGGGCCAAGCTGCCAAGTGCGGAGGAAAGCCTTGCGGCGACCTCTCATGTGATCCGAGTCGCCTTGAAGTTCCCCCCCACCAGTGTGCTCTCATCAAGGTGTGAATGATGTCCACCCAGAGGGCCTGTATGACCTCCGCCGGTGGAGTCGCCTGGCGATCAATGGCCTCCCTGCACATCGGGCTCTCCATATGTGCCAAGCCATCATGCTGCTGATCATCTCCCATCTGTGCCCGACCCCCTCCTGAGGGACTGCCGAAGAGAAGTCTGGCGTCGGAACCACCGCCATCGCCCTGTCAGAGACCTGGATGGTCGCACTGCCAGGGACGTCCTCATATCCAAGGGCCGGGCCGCTGTCCGTGGCCCAAGCCACCGCACCCCACGTCACCAGCATCTCACCTGGCGAGCCTGCAAAAACCATCCTGAGAGCGTGCTGCCAGACCTGCTGTGCCTGTGGGCAATCCCATAAGCAGTGCCGCTGCGACTCCTGTGCATGGCCGCACCGAGGGCAGGACACTGGGTGTCTGCCAAAAGCTAGCCAGGCCCCCACAGCCAGTCCTCTATGCGCTGTGAGCCAGAGAAAAAGTGTCACCTTCCGGGGCCGAAAGCTGGCCCAAAGGCGCTGCCAGAAGTCCCTAAGAAAGGCAGGGGAGAGCCCCTGTCGCCGCCAATGCTCGGCCACCACCGCCGGGTGCTCGCTATCCTGTGCCTCTGAATCCGCCGCCCCAGCCTCGCTGTGTACTGAAAAAAGGGGATGCCTGAGCTGGTAGGGGCCGAGTAGGGATCTCGCCAAAACCACTCACCTAGATCCCACTGAAGGCGAATAAGAGGCCTGCTGTCCCAAGCCCATAATCTCCAAGAACAGTCCTCCCCTATCGAGGCCGGTGAGGGGTCTACATGCCACTGTCTCTGATGAAAGCCGACCACCCGCACCCTTTGAAAAATACAACCCTGGAGCTCATCCAAATCTAGTCGTGTCCTCTGAAGCTGGCCACCCTCTCCCACCTCGAAAGTGAGTGGGGCGACTCTCTCCGCTGTGCCGCAGACCGCTAGAAGGATCTCATGCCAAGTAAAGACGCCCATCCACTGTGGAGGTGGAGGGTCCTGTACTGGGGTCCGCCACTCCCGGGGGGGATGGCCGCCTCAATGTCCTGTCTCATCAACTCTCTGCCCCTCATCCCACTGAGTCTCCTCTCCTGAGCCTCTAGAGGCAGCTGCTGAAAACATATCCAGTCATCTAGGGACTGGGCTGGGCTGGAGCTCAACGGGCCCCACGACACGTGAGACCGCGATCCAACCATATGGCCACTGGGAAGTCGAATCAAGGGGTTCTAGATCAATGGCTGCCTCAGGCGCTCCTCATCAGTGCCCGGGGGAGTCTGGAAGAGTGACAGCCTCAGATGTGCCCAGGCCCTCAAAAGGCTAGGTGCAAAACGCTCCTCGAAGCCAAGGCCCACTCCTCTGGATCGCTACTCTGTAAAGATCCACCTGATGCTGGGGGTCCAGGGGCCGCTAAGAGAAGGAGTGCGGCTGAGCATCCTGGAAACAAGAAACTCCTTCCACGGCTTAGCGCCTGGTAGGAGGCCACGAACTACCAACTTGCCAAGCAAAGCTCAACTTTGGCAAATAGGATCAACAATGCCCAGGCTGCCTCTCTCCCTCGGCTGAGTGATCACAGCCCATGCCACCTTGGCCCTGGCGGGCCGCCCGTCGCCACCGGACCAAAGAAAGTTCCTGATGAGCCTCTGCACACCTGGCCAATGCACGCCCAAGAGAAGGCCCAGCAAGAAGTGATGTACCACATGGTAGCAAGCAGAACCTGGTTGGCCACAACTATTCGGCCAGCCAGAGATAAACGAGCGGTACTCCAATACAGAAGATTCTTCCGAATGCTCAGAAGAAGGGGGCTATCTGCTGCTCCGGAGATATGTCAATGCCCACATAGCATCCCAAATAACACACTGTAGTGCCGGGGGGTAGCCACTGAAAACCATCAACTGGCCTCCAAGTCGGGGGGCATAGAACTGACCCACAACCCACACGACTTGTGCCAGTTGATCAAAGCGCCCGAGGCTCTGCAAAACCTGTCCATGGTGGCTGAGGCGAAGCGACGGAGGTTCTCCTTTCCTCCCTGAAGATAGACAGCAGTGTCATCCGCAAACTCCGAGTCTAGGAGCTCCTCCGAGGTGCGGATGGGAAGCTGGAGGCCTTGCAAACCTGTATCCTGTGCCATCAAAAAAGTGTTCATGGCCTCCACCACAAAAAGAAAAAGAAAGGGTGCCAAGGGGCACCCTTGCCGCACCGAGCGCGAGAGCTGGAACCTCTCTCCGCACACGCCCTGTATCAGCACCTGGCTATGAGCCGATGTGTAGAGTGCAGAGACCCCACGGATCCACTGAGGGGGGAAGCCCATCCTCTCCATAGTGCCTTCCAAGAAGGCCCAGTCCACCCGATCATATGCCTTCTCAAAGTCGAGAAGGAGCACTGCCAGATCCTCTTGCCGAAATCTAGCCAAAGCCGTAGCCTCCCAGAAAGAGAAGATGTTATCCAGAATGCTCCTATCCTGGATGAAGCCTGTCTGCATGGAGTGGATGATGTCCGGAAGGTGAGGCTGAAGCCGCCTGCTGATCGCCTTAGCTAGAACCTTGTAGGCCGTGCCTAGCAAGGTGATCAGTCTCCACTGTCTAATCTCCAGTCTGTCTCCTCCCTCTTTGGGGATCAAGTGAATCAACCCCTCTGCCATGCTGTCCGGCATGACTCCCGACTCCATAATCTCCTGGAATGCCAATCTGAAACCCCTATGTAAGAGACCCCAGTACCTCTAGAAGAAAGCCACTGAGAGACCATCCTCTCCTGGGCATTTGCCCCGAGGTAGTGTCTGAAGAGCCTCCTCCAGTTCCGTATCCGAGAAGGGGGAGAGAAGGGAGTGCTGCAAATGGGCCGGCACAACCGGTCTCGTGAAGCTCCAGACTGCCTCCCGAGCCTCTCTCACCCTGTCATCTGCTGGCTCAGCAGAGAGAAGATCCCTGTAAAAATCTGTGGCTATCGCCCGAACCCTGGGGGGATCCACCACAACTTGGCCATCAGCCTGCTGAAGACGCCTGAGACCCTCTCGTCTGAAGCGAGGCCCTGTCGCCTCAAAGAAATCTCGAGTCACTTTGTCTCCAGCCTGTGTCCAAAAAGAAGCCCGAGCATGGAATCGGAACTCCACCCTCCTCTCCTCAATGGATCTGATCTCAGTGCGAGCTGACTCCATCTGCTCTGAGATCCAAGGGCTCGTAGGATCCCTCTCCTGGAGTCTTTGAAGGGATGCTAGACTCCTCCGCAGGCTCCTCTCCAGCTCTCTGAAGGCCTCCAGACGGTCCAGGGCAGCCTGTCTGAGCATCCGACTGATCTCCTGCAAGCCCCTGGCAAGATCGCTGACTGTCGATCCTCTCCTGAACTGCAGCTCCTGCCAGACCTGCTCAACTCTGGTCGCAATCTCGGGCTCCTCTATGAGACAATCTGGAATCCGGACGCTCTGGCCCCGCTCTCCTCTCGTAGGGTCCTCGATCTGGAGAAGCACTGGAAAGTGGTCTGAAAACGAGGAGCCTGCAAGTATGCCCACAGTGCCACCTCTATCACAAGCCCACTCATCAATGTAAAACCTGTCGATGCGGGAAAGGTTAACTCCTGTGGCCCGTCTATCCGAGCGCGAGAAAGATAAACTCCCCTGCAACCTGCCAAACTCCGGGAGAGTCCACGGATCCTGGCCTCTCACCTACAGCACTAGTTCCTCCCAGGCAGCGAGCTCCGGCCCATGAATGGTCTCCTGGCTGCCCCCCATCCTGTCCTCTGCATCCTCCAGCATGTTGCAATCCCCCCCTAGGCACCAATGGTCTGCCAAGGGGAGGGACTGCCTAATGGTGCTCCAGAACTCGGCTCTCTCGGTCGCCCCATTAGGGGCGTAGAAGTTGAGGAAGCCAATGCAGTCTTCCCCAACCCGAAGGATGATCCACTGCGCTCGACCCTGGACCAGAGTGCCAGAGTCCACAACCTCGGATAGAAGCTGCTCACTGACTGAGATGCATACTCCACCCTGGTTCCCCTGGTGGGAGCCATATGCCGGTGACCAAAAAGTGTGACTCCTGCCTGGCAAGATCTTCCCGCAGGTGCGGGTATGCCCGCCGACAGAAAGGTGGTGCTCCTGGATGAAAAGGATATCTATGGGTCCTCCAATGAGAGCCCTCTGGATCTCCTGGCGAAGTCTGCCCCGCAGTGATGTCCACCAAGACCCTGGATGTTCCATGAGAGGATCCTCATGGATGAGCTATGGCAAGTGAAGCAGCCCCCACTGGCTCACCCCTCTCAGCCGGCCCGGATGATCTGCCCTCCACTCTGTGAGTCTTGGGCGCCAGCTTGGAGGGAGAATAGTCACTGTCTGTCCGGGTGCGGAGTCTCTCCAAAAAGAGGGTGACCTGTCTCTGTGTCCAGCCCCACTCCGCCTTCGCCCTGTCCAGGGCATAGGCGTGAGACCAATCCTCTGCATATATGTATCTAAAGGTAGGCTGCACCCTCGGGGCGGCATGGAGGAGAATCAGTAGCATCGCCTCAACTGAGGTGTGGACCAGATCCGCCCGCCAATCTCCTATACCAAACAAGCTCATGCGGGCTGAGTGTAATCGGGTCTGCAATAGGTCCGTGAGCCCCAAGTCACTGAAGTGGTGAGAAAACTCCAGTATCTGATCACGCAAAACTTCCTCTACAGAGTTGCAATCCCATGCTGTGTCTGGGGCAACACTGAGAGGAAAGGAGAAGGCCACCATGCTGCTCACCAACACTGAAGGAGAACGAGAGGAATGGCACACCACGCAAACTCGCAAGTGCGCGACCAGTGTCTCGAACGGGCCAGCATCCAGCTGGAGGCACCTGAAAAAACCGTAATCCACTGGTAGCCCCATCACTCGTCGCGGGGGCCCCCAGGGGAGGCTAGAGAGCTCTGTGGGCGGGCGAAGCTAGGATCGCCATCTCCACCGGCCCGGAGTGGCGGTGGAACAGCCGCTGGACTGAACTCTGGCCTACCCAGTTGCGCTACCCCGGGGCAGTGGGTGGTCTGGCGAAGTATCCTGGAGAGGCCGAGGGAGGGATGGGGGCTCGCGGAGAGGAGGGGGGAGAGCGAGGAGAGGAAGGAGAAGCATCTGCCAAAGGATAGGTGTCAGGGGGGGCCGTCGGGGGAGGCGGGAGGGGGGGGCTAGTGGGGGGGAGGGGGGGGTGGAAGAAGTGCTCTCCGGGTGAGGGGAAGAGGGGGGGTGGAAGGAGTGCTCTCCGGGTGAGGGGAAGAGGAGCCGAGGGTCGCAGAGTGCGGCCCGGGATCCTCAGGAATCTGCTCCAAGGAGGGGGCGGGCCCCCCCCCGGGGGGAGGCGGGAGCGGGGTCTCCACGTGGGAGGCTCCACCAGCGGCCTCAACGGGCACTGAGTCTGAATCCTCGTCCATTGGGGTGGGACCTGCTAGCCGCCTATCCCTGACTGGAGCATAAGTGCGGGTAGGTGCCTGTACACCAGCCGGAGTCGCCTGTCCCAGCCTGTGCTTCCTGCTGGCGTCTGCGAGACGGTCCCTGCGGGCCGGGCGTTTCCGCCGGCGAACCTCCTGCCATCCGCCAGCCTCCTGGGTCTGCGCGGCATCCTCCGTCGCCGGGGCCTACTCGTCAGATGATGGCGCCTGCTGTGGCGAGCCAGGGATGTCCGGTCTCTGAGGTGGATGGCCACCCCTCGGGTCTCCTGTAGGGGGTCCAGAGGCGGCATAGCGTGAAGGATGAACCCCCTTGCGGGGACAGGCGCGTGCGAGATGGCCCATCTCCCGACAGGTGTAACACTGGCCGGGGAGGCCCGAATACTCCACGCGCTGTATCAGATGTCCTCCAGAAAGACAAGGGAGGAGGATCGTCTTCGGGAGGGACTCTGGTGACGGAACCACAACACAAATGGCCGGGAGTCCTGCTGCCCGAGCTATCACTGAAGCCACTGTCTGAGACGTCTCCACCACCACCTGCCCGAACGCCTTGCCAATGGATGACAAGAGGGGCAAGTACTCCCTATGGAGTCCAGGAAAGCAGATAGTGACGGGAAAACCTGTCGCGCCTGCAAGCGGGTCAGAAGCGGGGTCGAAACCATGAGTCCATCGCGCCAGGAACGCCCGGGATGAGCGGAGGGCAATGGGGCTCCGAGCCAGCACCATCTGAGCTACCTGGGGGGACTCGACTGGGGGGGGCTCGAAATCCACCTGGTAGTAGCCACGTCCCAAAAAATCTACGCTGACGATCTTGGCAGGCACGCCAACAAGGCTACCTTGCAGAAGGTCGCGAAGCTCTCTCCGCATCGGACGGCTACCCACTATCTTGCAGACCAAGGAGGAGGCCTCAAGAGCAGAAATTGTGGAAACAAACAACTGATGATCTTCAGCTGTGAACTCCACACGGAGACCGGAATCGGCAGGGGTAGTCGGAGTGGCTTCCATGGAGTCCTCCAGAGGGAAAAGGCCAGAAACCGGGGTCACCAACGGGAGGGACACAGCCCTGCGAGGAAAAGGAGAGGCGGAGGGTTACAGGATAGCGGGGGCGGGGTGGGGTGGGGGGGTGAGGGGGGAGCTGAGGCGGGGGAGCTAGCGGTGGGGGGAGGGGGGGCGAGACGGAAGGGGAGGAGAGGGAGAAGGCAGAGGGGAAGAGTCGCGCAGCGGAGGAGAAGGCGGAGGGGGTAGAGGTGGCGGGGGAGAGAAGCGAGGCGGAGGAGAAGGAGGCGTGGGGGGTAGAGAGGCGGGGGAAGAGATGGCGGGGGAAGGAAGCGAGGAAGAAAGCGAGGGGGGGGGGGAAATGGCGGGGGAGGAAACGTGGAAGGAGGCGGAGGAGGAGAAGGCGGGGGGGAAAAGAAGGCGGGGGGGGAAAGAAGGCGGGGGAGGAAACGAGGAAGGAGGCGGGGGAGCGATGGCGGGGGAGGATGCGAGGCAGAAGGCGGGGGGGAGATCGCGAGGAAGGGTGCAAGGAAGGAGGCGGGGGAGAGGACGGAGGAGAAGGCGGGGGCGGGGGGAGAGGAGGGCGCGATGGCGAGAAGCAACGGGAGGGGGAGAGGCGGAGCTCGCAGGCGCAAATCGTCAGTCGCTGTTCCTCAAGCTTCGCGGGAGCAGTTCTTGTGGCCCTCATTCTTCTACATCTTGGAAAGAGTCGGAGTCCCAAAAAATGTGCTCTGAGGAAAAGGCCTTTCTTCCATTCTGAAACTTCCCATCTCGTGGTTCTGATTGGGACCTTGATGTCTTTTAGGAGGTGGAAAGTTGGAAGTGCTCCTTGGAGTTTGGAATCTTTTGAAGGACGAAGGAGCTAGCTTTGGGGCGGGACCTTGACAACAAAGGCCTTGGTGAAATCCTTTGCCATCCGCACTGCTTCTTTGGCCATTGAAATTGGTTTAGCATTCTTTACCATGGTATCCAAAGGTTCATTCATTCCCCAAATGAACCTAGACATCAGCTGTTCTTCATCCAACGGTGGCGAGTATTTGAGGAGAAGAGTGAGTGCCTGATGATATTCCTCCGTGGTACGACTTCCCTAGGTTAGTTCCAGGAACACATTCATCTTTATTTCCAAGAAGCCTAGAGGACTTTGAGACAATTCCATGTTTGGGTGTTCCTATCCAAACGGTTTGTCTCACAGTGATTTCTCTATGCTACTCTAGCTGTTTCTACAATCTTCAGCGTGGCAAGAGCCACTTTACTTTTTTCATTGTATCCGGTGACATCAAAGTATTCTTCCATGGCTTTGATCCACTTTTCCACAGCCTCACCTAGGTGTTTCCCTTCACATTTGAAGGGACCTGGCTGAGATCTGTGTGAAGAGCTTTGTGAACATCACGGTCAAGCTCTTCCTCATCCATGAGAGGATCTGGCTGTGTGCTCACGATTCGCACGTCTCATGATTCTGCCAAACGATACATCATTAAATTTCTATTTGACTTCGTCTCTCGAGATCCTAAGACTTAAGAAGTTCATAATTAATTACTTCAAACAAGATAATCGTTCTTACCAGAGATTGACAACATACGTCTGAAAAAATAGATCTTATTTCTTTAAACTCGATATTTGATAGTCAAAATCACTTAGACAATTGGAAAATTTTCACAAAACATTCTTTATTTACATAAGGTTTCCAATATATACATAGAGCAACATGGCTCCAGAAAATCAATACCTCAATGTATACGCATGAGATGGCGATACTGGGCTATGGACATGCCGCGATACAATTGTTCCCTTACCGCTATTGGTGCTGCAATCTTACTTCTCAGGATAAAACGGCTAAGAAGTCTGAAAAGATGACAAGTAATCCTAAAATCCCGAGGTGTAGGGTTATAAAGGAGGAAAACACCACGAACCACCTTTAACCTTATCACAAGACCATGGCTAATGAGACATTCTACGTCAGCATCTGGCGTTGGTTGCAAGAGGCATGGATACATTGTGCTGCAAACCACTTATGTTGTCATCTCTCAACTGGGTCTGGAAAATATAGCTCCTCAAAATGATAAGCGAGCCTTGCGCTCCGGCTCATTCGAGTCGTATCGTATTGGCGGAAGAAAGGATATGCTCAAAAAGCGAAAGCAGTCATATCTTGAGCTTGAGTAAGATCAGGGATACTAGATAAATACGGGGTGTCCATCTATAAAATCCAATTCATCAATTAAAAGTCTTCATCAAGGAAGCTTAATCTGAATGAAAATACAACATGTGAATGCATCTTTCTAGGATTTTATTATAAAATTTAGATAAAATTCATCTTTGATTCTTGAGCTTTCAACAAAGCTCTGATACAGCTGTGAGACCCCTGCCCCCTCTGCACATCAAACTTGGGAGTGCTTGGAGCGGAAGTAGCAACCTCGCACACACGGCAGAGCTTCCCACTCGGGGCCTCACCCCCATGAATGTCCGGACAAGAGACTAATCTGGCGATTCTTCCAAAACCAAACCCGAAAAAAAACTTCCCTTGCCCCGAAAGCATAGGCGATTTCTCCAGGAACATTTTCTAACATAGTCAAGGGCCTTATCTATCCTTTATATTCCGACCAAACCCATGGGTCACATGGCCGAATCAAGGAGGAGAACTTGCACTTGGTTCATAGAAATCATCGCTTTTTTTCCCTTAAGCGAGGCATAGCCGTTGATTCTTTCCCATAGAACAAGAACCTTCCTGGGACTTACTTTAACTATCATAACTTAAACCTAACTGAATTTTGTTATAGGAATCCACCGATCCAACCTAACCCCAACCAGCCCATGGGTTAGCCAACCGCCCAACCACTATATCAGTGGGATCCCTTTTTGTAAAAATTAAGTTGTGTTTGTCCCGGGTACCAGGGAAAAGAGTTCCAAAGCCCCCTAGGGCACTCATGCAAAATACAAAATAGACACACCACCTACGCACCCAATATGAAATTGCCTTTTCTCAAATTCAACTATCTTCAAAACAGAATTGGAATGAACCCAGAGTGTGTCCATTATAATTCTCAATGTGCTAGTTCCATTATTTTACAATCAAAATGTCATTCAAACTCTCCGTTGAAGACCAGCAAGTCAACCAACGAGATCCAATTTCAATTCCAGTTCACTTAGATAGTTTCTCACTAATCCATCAATATCTTCCTCGATATACGCATGGGTGTCCTAGCAGTCGCGTGAGCCCGTGCATCGCCTAGTCAGAACCCTCTAGGATTCTCCTTAGGTGTCCTAGTACTTCACTCAAGGACCGCTTCGTCCCCGTCCTTCGATGACACCCTGCCAAGTGTTGCAACATAACTCTCCTTAGATTGAACCATAAGCTAAATGCTTCCTCCAGCATATTCTGGCATAAGATAGTCCTTTATAAAAAAACAAAGTTTCTTTGTTGTTGCAAGTAAGAATTTTCCATTGAGTTTGGTTTCATGAGACTCCATTATTTTTCAATCCAGCATTCTCAATGAAAGTCATGAATTACGTATCTCGGTGATCCATCCCCATCAATTATAACAAATTTCTAACCTCTTTCTCGACGATTTTGGGTCTTAGGGAAAACTTCTCTAAGTCAGCCGGTTATCCATTCTTTGTACTGAAGAAATGGGAATCGTCACACAAGATGGTTTAAATTCTAATTCAAGTCCTAGATTTATCTCCTAAAGATTTTTCTTCTATTTATCTGATAAAATAACTGTGATTTCCAATCATAATGGTAAAAATCTAAAATTATGAAAATTCATTCTTTCTTGGACATAATAAAATTATAAAAAGTTCTATTCGTAAATAATGGAATTTAACAAGAATATTTCTTTTTCCAATGATCCTTTTTGTGACTATGTATACATCATTTATTTAAAATGTTCACATAGAATTATACTAAAATTTTATTTTCTCTATTTGAACCTTGGCATTGACATGCCCTAAATTATCTACGTAACATATGATGAAACCTTCTCTTTTGTTACCAATTTTAATTTATGCATTTTCCTAGTTAAAAGTATGATAAAAATTTCTCTTTTTGATAAATAAATAAAAATATCCATGTATATACATACCATGAATATAATTATTTTGAAATATGACAATTATTCCTCTTTTGATATTCAAAATGTTTGTACATAGAATATCGTAAAAATTCCTCTTTTGCCATTTAATTTTTTATGCATGCACATATAAAACTAATTATAACAAAAATTCCTCTTTTCTCCATTTAAACATTTATGCATAAATACTATAAAAGTATTTTCAAAAAATGTAACAAAATCCTTCTTTTAGCATTAAAATGCTTATGCATAGAATATGATGAGAATTCCTCTTTTTGCATTATCAAATTTATGCTTAGAAATAAATTCATTTTTTAAAAAAATTACCATAGCTTCGCTACATTTTCTAAGAATTCTCAAAATTCTACTTCTAAATATTTATACATAATTATGAAATATGGTGAGATTTTCTCTTTTTAAATTAAAAATTTAATATGCACACATAAGCATAATTATGTTTAAACCTCTTGTTTATTTTTTAAAAAAAATATCCCTTTATCATTCCTATATGAAAATACTTTAAAATGTTAGCATAACTCTCTTTCAACTTAAAATGAATTAATATGAATTTTCTTAATCATAAACAAAGCTTAAAGAAATTAATCCTCATTTTAATTAGAATAAAAATGCTTAATCTCATTCTTATATGAAAATACTTTAAAATGTTAGCATAACCCTCTTTCAACTTAAAATGAATTAATATGAAATTTCTTAATCATAAACAAAGCTTAAAGGAATTAATCCGCATTTTAATTAGAATAAAAATGCTTAATATCTATCTCTAGCTTGTTAAGCCTAGAGTTTTGATTAAAAAAATGAGATTAATACTAAGATCCATCCCTCCAAGAAGGATTCAACCTTAAAGATGAGTAATCTTTCTAAAAGAGAGATTTACTAATCAAAAATATTATATTTAAGCATAAAAGATTAACATTAAACCATTTAAACAATATGAATCACTAGAAGCTTGGTTTTAAGAAAAAACCACTGATTAACATGCTTCCCAAGCATTAGAGAGGTTGGGAAGAAGATTACCATTGAAAAAGATAGAAAAACACCATTGATTTAGGCTTACCCTTGGTTTTTGGCTTGTTTCTTTAGAGAGAACTTAAGCCCTCAAGAGAAAACTTTGGCCACCAAGATGGAGAGGGTAGCCCCAATTCTGGGAGGGAGTTCTGAAACTACTTTGCATTGAGGCTACAGGCTGAGCTAGCACTCTTCTGGGGTTGCCCTATTTTGGCAAGAGGAACCCTGATTAGGTTGATACGAAGGAGTCAGACTCGGCATCCTAGGACCTTGGCTTCCCTGGCCCATTGTCATAAAAGGAGTTGGGCAATCCTTGAGCTAGTGTCCAAAACCTTGACATCCAAAACACCTGTTCTCACTTCAAAGCTCATCCTTCTACATCCTGGAAAGAGCCGGAGTTCCAGAAAATGTGCTCTGAGGAGCAAAAGGCCTTCCTTACATACCATGAATATACTTATTTTGAAATATGACAATTATTTCTCTTTTGATATTTAAAATGTTTGTACATAGAATACCGGGAATTTGCATTCTAAAATAGGGGATGATTACAGGGGATTGAGAGGAGAGATTATACATCTTTTCGGGCTGAGGAGGAACCTTACATCCTCTCCCACTTGAAAAACGCGAGATGTCCTTATCTCACAAAGTGGGGGTAGTCCTTTATCAGTTCTTCTTCTTTCTCCCAAGTGGCATCCTCTAAGGGATAGAACTTCCACTTGACCAGAAACTCTCTAAGGACTCTGCTCCTAAGAGCCTTCTCTCGAACATCAAGGATTTCTTTGGGTTGAAGTTCTATCTGGCCTTGAGTCTAAGAAGTCAACTGTTCATCATATCCAGCACATGACTCGAGCTGGGTACATACTTTTTAAGTAAGCTGACATGGAACACATTATACACCTTGAGATGAGTTCTATCTGGCCTTGAGTCTGAGAAGTCAACTGTTCATCATATCCAGCACATGACTCGAGCTCGGTACATACTTTTTAAGTAAGCTGACATGGAACACATTATGCACCTTGAGATGAGGAGGCAGAAGAAGTTCATAAGCTAGATCTCCTACTTTCTTAGTAATGGCGTACGGGCCGCAGTATCTTGGAGACAACTTTTTGTACTTCCCTAGAGATAAAGAACTTCTCTTGGGTCGTCGTACATGTATGAAGACCATATCTAATTTTTCAAACACTCTCTCCATTCTTTTCTTATCTGCATACCGCTTTTGTCTGTCCTAGGCAACCTTAATATCTTTGCGGATTGCCTACATTTTTGCTCCATATCATTAAGCATCTGTCTGGACATCTCGACCCTGATCAATGGGTCAGTGGACCAAGTTAATGGTGTGAGGCAATCTTGTCCGTATAAATCTTTGAATGGGCTCATCCCGATACTTCGGTGATAAGAGGCATTATAAGCAGACTCCACTAGATGTAAGTAGCTTAGCCACTTCTTGGGTTCTCTGCCATAGCATGACCGAAGAATATCTTGAATTACTTGGTTTACTCTTTCAATCGGGCCATCTGTCTTGGGATGATATGCTGTACTGAGATCTAAGGAAGTTCCCACTGCTTCGAAGAATGCAGTCTAGAACCTTGATGTGAACTTAGAGTCTCTGTCGCTACTATTCTTTTGAGTAAGCCATGCAGCCTTGAGGAAGAATCTCGCAACATCCACTACAGAGTAGGTTTCTTTTATTGGAATCAGATGGGCAACCTTGGTTAGTCTGTCAACTACCACAAAAATGGAGTTGTAACCTGATTGCACTGACGGTAATCCAGTAATAGAAACCATACGGATACATTCCCACTTCATTTGTGGAATGTCTAAGGGATGTAGCTTTCTTGGCATCTTAACCCTTTCTGCCTTGACTCTTTGACATGTTAAGCACTGACATACATGATTGAGTACATCCCTTTTGAGTCCTAGCCAAAAGAAGCTCTTCTTTACAGACATGTAGGTCTTTATGAACCCTGGATGTCTATCGGGCTATCACGGGCTTCTCTCAGAATTTTTCCCTTTGTTTCCTCATCATTAGGAATGTATAGCCGATTATTGTAATACATGCATCCTTCATCCAATTTGTACCCAAGAACTTGACTTATTTCTTGAGGAGTCTTGCTTTCGTGCATCAGTAGGGTAGCAATAGGGGCAAAGAATCTGTCCTGCATATTCTTCTCTCTTGCTTCACTAATCAATGGATTTGACACCACTGTTATTACAAGCAAGGAGGCTTTCCTACTGAGCGCATCGGCTACCACATTTTCTTTCCCTGTTCGGTACTTTATCTCAAAGTCAAATTCCTGCAGGGTCTGCAATCCACCTTCTTTGATGCATGTTGAGATCCCTTTGGGTGAAGATCCACTTCAGACTTTGATGATCTTTCATCAAGGTGAATCTCTATCCCAAGAGATAATTTCTCCACAACTTTAGAGCATAAACTACTGAGAGTAACTCCAAGTCATGGACATCATAATTTCTCTCATGCGTTTTGAATTTTTTGGATTCATAGGCTACTACATGACCTTCCTGCATAAGTGCACCTCCTAGGGCAAAACCACTGGCATCTGTCACTACCTCAAAGGGTAAGGAAAATTTTGATAATTTTAGGACAGGGTTGGTTATTACTAAAGCTGCCTTCAGCTTATCAAAAGCACTCTTACACATAGAAGTCCAATGAAATAGGGTGCTCTTCTTGAGAAGGTTAGTCAAAGGGGATCACGTGTAGCTCTAACTACGAATAGGGTGGTGGAGTAGCTCTAATTTTTGGAATTCTCTTTATTATCCTCATGAAATAAAAAGCATACCTGGGTATAAAGATTCTATACCACCAGGATAATCCTAGGAATCCTCTAACTTCTTTCACTATCTTGGGCTGTGGCCAGTGGCCAATCCACAACTGCTTGGATTTTAGCAGGGTCAAGAGAAATCTCATCCTTAGATACTATAAATCCCAAGTATTCAACATGGTCATCAGTAGAGAAAGTGCACTTGCTCTTCTTTGCAAAGAGTTGGTGCTTCCTTAGGATCTCCAGGACTTTGCGCACATGATCTTCATGATCAACTGCATTCTTAGAGTATACCAAGATGTCATCGAAGAAGACAAGAACAAATTCATCCAAGTATTCTCTGAGGATGTCTTGCATGAGGTGATTAAATGTTGCTGGGGAATTTGTCAGTCCTCCAAATGGCATGACTGTAAATTCATAATGCCCATATAAAGTATTGATGGCTGTCTTAGGGATATCTTGATCTTTAATTCTGATTTGGTAATATCCAAATTTGAGATCTATCTTTGTGAACATTTGGGTTCCACTTACCCGATCCAAAAGTTCATCAATCCTAGGAATATGATATTTATTTTTGACTGTTTATTGATTTAATCCTCTGTAATCAATACAGAGTCTTAACGTTCCATCTTTCTTTTTTTGAAAGAGAACATGCACACCCCAAGGTGAAACACTGGGTCTTATGAATCCTTGCTCTAGCAGCTGTCTTAACTGCTTCTTTAGTTATATGGCTTCTGGAACTGGCATCTTGTATGCGTGCTCGGTTATTGGCTGAGCTCCGGGAGTTAGCTCTATCTCATGATCTACTTCACGAGTCGAAGGCATCTTGGTCAACTCTTCTGGGAATACATCACCATACTCACTTAGCCATTTTAGTTCCTTATCGTTTCATTTTCTATCTACTGGATTCATTTTAACGACATAGACATCTTGCTTCTCTCTTCTGAGTCCCTTCAGCAATTTAGAAGCTTTGACTAACTGCAGAACTGGGGATCCAAAAATTCCAACTCCTTGAACTTGATTCCCGTGAAGGTCGACGAACGAGATGGTTCCATTGTGAGACAGTGAATTTTAGCTTGATTTTTGTGGAGCCAATCCATTCCAAGGATTCCATTCATAGATTCCCAAGGGTAAGACTCTGAACTGGCAGTCTATCGCATTCCCATCCAGATTAATTTGAATGCAGTCTATCTCATGGTGTATGAAAATAATCTTCCCACTCGCCAATTCTACTTGTATAGGTTTCCCTGTTTTCTCATCTAGGACTAACTTACGTAAGCATCCAAGGGAAATAAAAGAATGTGTACTGCTTAAATCACTCAAAAGCTTAAAGTGCTTGCCCTTGTACTCTACTGGAGTTTGAAGGACTGAGAACTGACGATTCTGCCCTTGATGTTCAATGGCAGCATAAATCTATCCTCTTTCTTCCTCCACTACATCAGCTATTGTCACTGCTCTGGCTGATTTTGTGTGCGGCGGGACTCTCTCTCTCTAGCTTCCCCAATTCTGGGAGGGAATTCTGAAACTACTTTGCATTGAGGCTACAGGCTGAGCTAGCACTCTTCTGGGAATGCCCTGATTTTGGTGAGAGGGACCCTGATTAGATTGATACGAAGGAGTCAGTCTCGGCATCCTAGAACCTTGGCTTCCGTGGCCCATTGTCATAAAAGGAGTTGGGCAATCCTTGAGTTGGTGTCCAAAACCTTGACATCCAAAACACCTGTTCTCACTTCAAAGCTTATTCTTCTACATCTTGGAAAGAGTTGGAGTTCCAAAAAATGTGCGCTGAGGAAAAGGCCTTTCTTCCATTCTGAAACTTCCCATCTCGTGGTTCTGATTGGGACCTTGATGTCTTTTAGGAGGTGGAAAGTTGGAAGTGCTCCTTGAGTTTTTAATCTTTTGAAGGACGAAGGAGCTAGCTTTGGGGCGGGACCTTGACAACAAAGGCCTTGGTGAAATCCTTTGCCATCCGCACTGCTTCTTTGGCCATTGAAATTGGTTTAGCATTCTTTACCATGGTATCCAAAGGTTCATTCATTCCCCAAATGAACCTAGACATCAGCTGTTCTTCATCCAACGGTGGCGAGTATTTAAGGAGAAGAGTGAGTGCCTGATGGTATTCCTTTGTGGTACGACTTCCCTAGGTTAGTTCCAGGAACACATTCATCTTTATTTCCAGGAAGCCTAGAGGACTTTGAGATAATTCCATGTTTGGGTGTTCCCATCCAAACGGTTTGTCTCACAGTGATTTCTCTATGCTACTCTAGCTGTTTCTACAATCTTCAGCGTGGCAAGAGCACTTTACTTTTTTCATTGTATCCGGTGACATCAAAGTATTCTTCCATGGCTTCGATCCACTTTTCCACAGCCTCGCCTAGGTGTTTCCCTTCACATTTGAAGGGACCTCGCTGAGATCTGTGTGAAGAGCTTTGTGAACATCACGATCAAGCTCTTCCTCATCCGTGAGAGGATCTGGCTGTCTGCTCACGATTCGCACGTCTCATGATTCTGCCAAATGATACATCATTAAATTTCTATTTGACTTCGTCTCTCGAGATCCTAAGACTTAAGAAGTTTATAATTAATTACTTCAAACAAGATAATCGTTCTTACTAGAGATTGACGACATACATCTGAAAAAATAGATCTTATTTCTTTAAACTCGATATTTGATAGTCAAAATCACTTAGACAATTGGAAAATTTTCACAAAACATTCTTTATTTACATAAGGTTTGCAATATATACATAGAGCAACATGGCTCAGAAAATCAATACCTCAATGTATACGCATGAGATGGCGATACTGGGCTATGGACATGCCGCGATACAATTGTTCCCTTACCGCTATTGGTGCTGCAATCTTACTTCTCAGGATAAAATGGCTAAGAAGTTTGAAAAGATGACAAGTAACCCTAAAATCCCGAGGTGTAGGGTTATAAAGGAGGAAAACACCACAAACCACCTTTAACCTTATCACAAGACCATGGCTAATGAGACATTCTACGTCAGCATCTGGCATTGGTTGCAAGAGGCATGGATATATTGTGCTGCAAACCACTTATGTTGTCATTCGAGTCGTATCATATAGGCGGAAGAAAGGATATGCTCAAAAAGCGAAAGCAGTCATATCTTGAGCTTGAGTAAGATCAGGAATACTACATAAATACGGGGTGTCCATCTATAAAATCCAATTCATCAATTAAAAGTCTTCATCAATGAAGCTTAATCTGAATGAAAATACAACATGTGAATGCATCTTTCTAGGATTTTATTATAAAATTTAGATAAAATTCATCTTTGATTCTTGAGCTTTCAACAAAGCTCTGATACAGCTGTGAGACCCCTGCCCCCTCTGCACATCAAACTTTGGAGTGCTTGGAGCGGAAGTAGCAACCTCGCACACACGGCAGAGCTTCCCACTCGGGGCCTCACCCCCATGAATGTCCGGACAAGAGACTAATCTGGCGATTCTTCCAAAACCAAACCCAAAAAAAAACTTCCCTTGCCCCGAAAGCATAGGCAATTTCTCCAGGAACATTTTCTAACATAGTCAAGGGCCTTATCTATCCTTTATATTCCGACCAAACCCATGGGTCACATGGCCGAATCAAGGAGGAGAACTTGCACTTGGTTCATAGAAATCATCGCTTTTTTCCCCTTAAGCGAGGCACAGCCGTTGATTCTTTCCCATAGAACAAGAACCTTCTTGGGACTTACTTTAACTATCATAACTTAAACCTAACTGAATTTTGTTATAGGAATCCACCAATCCAACCTAACCCCAACCAGCCCATGGGTTAGCCAACCGCCCAGCCAACCACCCAACCACTGTATCGGTGAGATCCCTGTCGCGTGAGCCCGTGCATTGCCTAGTCAGAACCCTCTAGGATTCTCCCTCGCCCATCGCACCGGAAGCGCACCATTTTTAACCATACCGAGGTTGGTCAAGACCTTCGCAAGCTTTGGCGGAGACGTCCTTCGATGACACCCTGCCAAGTGTTGCAACATAACTCTCCTTAGATTGAACCATAAGCTAAATGCTTCCTCCAGCATATTCTGGCATAGGATAGTCCTTTATAAAAAAACAAAGTTTCTTTGTTGTTGCAAGTAAGAATTTCCCATTGAGTTTGGTTTCATGAGACTCCATTATTTTTCAATCCAGCATTCTCAATGAAAATCATGAATTACGTATCTCGGTGATCCATCCATCAATTACAACGAATTTCTAATCTATTTCTCGACGATTTTGGGTCTTAGGGAAAACTTCTCTAAGTCAGCCGGTTATCCATTCTTCGTACTGAAGAAATGGGAATCGTCACACAAGACGGTTTAAATTCTAATTCAAGTCCTAGATTTATCTCCTAAAGATTTTTCTTCTATTTATCTGATAAAATAACTGTGATTTCCAATCATAATGGTAAAAATCTAAAATTATAAAAATTCATTCTTTCTTGGACATAATAAAATTATAAAAAGTTCTATTCGTAAATAATGGAATTTAACAAGAATATTTCTTTTTCCAATGATCCTTTTTGTGACTATGTATACATCATTTATTTAAAATGTTCACATAGAATTATACTAAAATTTTATTTTCTCTATTTGAACCTTGGCATTGACATGCTCTAAATTATCTACGTAAAATATGATGAAACCTTCTCTTTTGTTACCAATTTTAATTTATGCATTTCCTAGTTAAAAGTATGATTAAAAAATCCTCTTTTTGATAAATAAATAAAAATATCCATGTATATACATACCATGAATATAATTATTTTGAAATATGATAATTATTCCTCTTTTGATATTTAAAATGTTTGTACATAGAATATCGTAAAAATTCCTCTTTTGCCATTTAATTTTTTATGCATGCACATATAAAAATAATTATAACAAAAATTTCTATTTTCTCCATTTAAAAATTTATGCATAAATACTATAAAAGTATTTTCAAAAAATGTAACAAAATCCTTATTTTAGCATTAAAATGCTTATGCATAGAATATGATGAGAATTCCTCTTTTTGCATTATCAAATTTATGCATAGAATTAAATTTATTTTTAAAAAAATTTACCATAGCTTTGCTACATTTTCTGAGAATTCTCAAAATTCTACTTCTAAATATTTATACATAATTATGAAATATGGTGAGATTTTCTCTTTTTAAACTAAAAATTTATTATGCATACATAAGCATAATTACGTTTAAACCTCTTGTTTATTTTTTAAAAAAATATCCCTTTATCATTCCTATATGAAAATACTTTAAAATGTTAGCATAACTCTCTTTCAACTTAAAATGAATTAATATGAATTTTCTTAATCATAAACAAGCTTAAAGGAATTAATCCTCATTTTAATTAGAATAAAAATTCTTAATCTCTATCTCTAGCTTGTTAAGCCTAGAGTTTTGATTAAGAAAATGAGATTAATACTAAGATCCATCTCTCCAATAAGGATTCAACCATAAAAATGAGTAATCTTTCTAAAAGAGAGATTTACTAATCAAAAATATTATATTTAAGCATAAAAGATTAACATTAAACCATTTAAACAATATGAATCATTAGAAGCTTGGTTTTAAGAAAAAAAACATTGATTAGAATGCTTTCCAAACATTAGAGAGGTTGGGAAGAAGATTACCATTGAAAAAGATAGAAAAACACCATTGATTACCCTTGGTTTTTGGCTTGATTCTTTTAGAGACAAGTGAAGCCCCCAAGAGAAAGCTTGGCCACCAAGATGGAGAGGGTAATCTCCAAGAGAGGATGAAGATTAGTGAAGCTCCAAAGCTTCCCAAGAAGAGGCAAAATAGAGGGATAATAAAATTACACTAATTTGAAGATTATATTGGCATGTAAATACAAAAAGATGAAAATACAAAGGAATGAGGGTCTATTTAAAGGTGAGGGATGCCACCAACGAAGTCCAACTGGGATCTAGAGGCTTCCACCTTCAGTTTGATCCATTTTGGACAAGTTTTAGACCAGTTTAGCTCACTTTTTTTATCCAGCTTAAAGGAGGAGAGATAAAATATTTATTTTTTTTGAATTAAAATATGGAGTAATGATGTGAAATAGGCACCTCCTTCATGATCCCTCTCCCTCTTTATTGAGGTGTCAAAATTTCATTTTTTTAACTAATAAACCTCATTTTTTAACTCATAAACCCAATACTTTGTCAACTCTTCATTTTATGTGAGAATTTACTCATTTTTGGGGGGATTTTCTTTTATTCTTTGCATTTTTCTTATTGAAACACTTTGATTAATACTATTGGCCCTTTAGAACACTCTTTGGACCTTAATCAAATTTTTTTTTAAATGTGGACCCTTAGGCTAAGGTCTTTAATACACATATTCAATTAATTTCTGATGCACATTGGAAAATTCTTTTTGAACTTCTATTCAGGGGAATTCATTTTAAATATAAGGAGAAAATTTTTATCCAAAAATATCTCAAGATTGAATTACCTCTCTCTAGAACATTTTCTCTCTCTAGGCCAAAAACACGAGAAAACAATGTTTTCTTGCATTCTGAAATAGGGGATGATTACAAGGGATTGAGAGGAGATCTTATACATTTTTTAGGGCTGAGGAGAAACCTTACAATACTATGGGTTTTCATCAAGTCCTTAACCCATAATCGTATGCAGAATTAGAATCACATAGTATGGTGAAGCTATCATAGGAAATAGCGAGTCGCTATGATCTACCTGAGATGAAGAAGAACTCCCAATTGTTTGCAAGCACAATAGACATGGCGTATAAACATGATTGCATAGGCTAAGTGAGTATCAAAGCACTCACCATTCGCTGCCACCATGAAAGCTCTGTATCAGGTCGTCCACTCCTCAGTGTATTAATCACAACCAGCCATAGCCGATTTGAGCCCAAAATGAATCTCGTGTTAGGCACAATTCCATTGCATAGAATGTTAATCCACAATTAGCCATGGCTAGCTAATGTTTAGAGTAAATGAGATGTCGGCGGGCGACGCCACATATAGAGTGTAATAAGAGAAATGATTGAGGTAGGTGGCATGTGTGAGTCCTACCCTATTCTTAGGTGTTTGTGTGAAACCAAAACCTTCCCATTTATAACAATAACAAGAGATTTATCCTAGATGCAAAAAATCTAAGTGTAGTAAATTATTAGAAAGGTGCCTATGTGCGAATTTTCCCAAATTACCAAGTAATTTGTGTGCATAAACCCTCCGAGGATTAAAACCACTAATGAGGGATGTAAAAATAAATAAAATAAATAAAAAATATGCAAGTGAGTGAGTGAGAGAGAGAGAGAGAGAGAGAGTGAGTGTGTGTGTGTGTGTGAGAGAGAGAGAGAGAGACATGTCCATTTTTTAGTAAGTTTATAAAAGAAGAGCAGCATGTCTATGTTTGTGTGTGTGTGTGTGTGTGCATGTGTGTGTGTGTGTGTGTGCCCACCCCTACCCAGGCACCATACTCATAATAGTTTGAGGCAATAGGCCCCATAAGTATGGAAAATATTGATAATCAAAAAAGGATTATATCTAGCTCCATGCCATTCGTTTTTAGCTAGACTTTTAGTGATTACATTAAGTACGCCTTTTTTTATGAATCCGTTATTGCAAAACTTATTGATAAGTTTGGATATCTCCTCATAGGCAACAAAAGGGTTAGTAGAAGAATAAACAACAAGGTGAAAAGGTTGCAGAATTGTTTTTAGGCTTTGGATAAAAGGACGGTTGCTTTTTCTTTTTATAAACTCAGAAGGTACAATAGGGAGTTTTTCATGTTTCCAGGTCTACCGCGTATAAAAATTACCTGTATAAGGGCTTAAGAGGGAAATTTCGATATTCAAATAATTAGTTTTAGTGACAAAAACAATGTCATCTATCTTTATCCCATTACTCCAAGTGGGTTCTATAGAGATAAAGTTAGTTAGATAGATTTCTTTAAACAGAGAAGCAAACATAGGGTAATTAAGTTTGAGAATATCATCCATGTATCGGAAGGAATGTCTAATACCTTCTAACATGGATTTGTGAATAGTACCCACATGAGATGTAACAAAGCAGTATTCAAAATAAGCAAAGTATATGTTACACACATTAAGGGGAACAAGAGAACCCCATCGGAATACCTTTGGTTTGTTAAGGACTTGTGAGCCCAGTTGAATAAAATTGTGGTTAAAGATCCAAAAGAGCAAATGTTACACCATCAACTGTATCTGGGAATGTAGTTGATGGTTTTTAATCCAGTGGGGGTAAGGGATATCTTAGGAAATCCTTCCTTCTTTCTTTTTTCAAATATCATGTTGCATACTAGTAGTATGTTCATGAGTCCCGTTTCCCCTATTAGTGGGATATTTTTGTAGCATTGAGTGATATCCGCAGTATAAATGTGAAAGATAGTGTCTGGAAGATTTAATATCACCTCGGTAGGGTTTCTAGTAATCTAAAAAGGATTAGCTTGTATTTTAAGAAAGGTTTTAATCTCTTGTTGCTTTGTACCACAAATTTTATGAAAGTCCTCAAGTACCATGTTAAGCACTTTGGTTATGATGACTGTAATGTCAGTAAAAATACAACTAGCCACATTAGAAATCCACTTGAATTTGTTTTTATGGATTTTGAATGTAGGGACCAATACTGGTAACCTCACATTAGTTATTTCAATATTCATATTGCGTAGTTCTTCTTGTATGTCATTGGCAATATTAAATGGATTGTCAGTGAGTTTGTAAAAATCATTGCCAGATAATCACCTGTTACCTACCATGTATGCAAGTTTTTTACAAATGATATATACATTGTTTGGTGCTTTATCTAAACCAATCACCATGAATTATCGAGTAGTGTTTTTACTAAGTGTAAAACGTCAAGATTAATCCAAGATCTATCCTTTGCTAGCCATTTCTTGGGGATCCATTCAATTTTCTCCATAAATTTGTGGGGCACAACATCTACAATTGCATTAAGTTGTGAAGACTCCAATTGGAGTTTACTGGCGATGTCTGCCAGGCAATTTAGTATAGCACTAATTGCTAAATGTGGATTCAGTGGTTCAGTGGGAATGTGATACAAACCTTTGGAAAGTAAGCTTCTCAGATTAGTACTACCTGAAACAATGTTCAAATTTATCATGCACACATGTGATCCAAAATCTGAAAATTCTTTAAAATATGTCATGAGCTTGTCGCAAAAACATTGTGGCAAAATATCTTGTCGTAAGAACTCATGTTTTCAAAAAATCTTTTTTAGACTAGTAGTATATCTCCAACCTATTTTGACATTTACTAAAGCATCATGATTTCCTAAGACAGAGTCAAAAGCTGCAATTAATACATCTTTTAGAGAGGCAAATTCCAATAATTTGTTAGTAAAAAGTCAATGAGAGAAGTTATCTTTTTGCATATCATCCTTGGTATAGAGAATCCTTCTCCCAGTGTGGCTTTTTTGTAAGATTCCTCCCTCTAGCTTTTGAGGTGTAAAGGTGTAAGAACCTCCCCTTCTGTTCTTGTAGTTATTCCCCTCTCTAAAATAGAAGAAAGATCTTATTTTACCATGTTTTGGCCTAGAGAGAGGTAATTCAAAATTGAGATATCTTTGGATACAAAAATCCTCCTAATGTCTAAAATGGATTCCCTTGAAATAGAAGTTCAAAATGAACCTTCCAACGTGCATTAGGAATTAATTGAAAATGGTATAAGGGACCTTAGCCTACGGGTCCAGATTTTTAGAAATTTTTGGATTATGGTCCAATTAAGGTTCCAATGGGCCAATTGGATTAATCCAAGTTGGGATGAGATAAATCCAAAGAATAAAAGAAAATACCCAAAAATGAGTAAATGCTCACATAAGATGAAGAGTTGACTGAGTACAAGGGTTATTAGTTAAAAATTAAGAGATATTAGTAAAAAAATGAGACATTTTGAAGAAATGATGCATTTTTAACACCTTGGTAAGGAGAGGGAGACTTTTGAGGTAGGTGCCTTTTTCACATGTGTTGTTGGGTTTTTTAATTCAAAAAAATGTTATATTTTTATCTCTCCTCTCTCCTGGAACAAACTAGATCAAAAAGGAAGCCAAATTGGTCCAAATCTTATCCAAATTGAGTCAAACTGAAGTTGGAAAATTCCAAAACCTAGTTGGACTTGGTTAGTGGCCTCCCTCACCTATAAATAGACCCTCATTCCTTTGTATTTTCATATGGGAGCTATACCATGCCAGTATTATCTTAAAATAATCATATTTCTATTATCCCTTACATTTTCCTCTCTCTTGGGAGCTTGGAGTCTCTATCTCTCTCCAACAACTCTTGAAGTTGCTCTTCTTCTCTTTGTGGACCAATTGATTGGTTTGGGGCTTCACTGCTATAGTAAAGAATTAAGCCAAATTTTGAGGTAAATTTGACTTATATAGTTTTTCCAAATTATCTCAATGACTTTCTTCTTCTCAACCCCTCTCAAGCTTGAGAAGATTTCAGAATGCTAGTTTTTATTCAAATCAAGCTTTCCCTATGATTCTTAATGTTTAATTAGCATTAAGTTAATCTTCATGCTTATTTATAATGCTTTCTTTAAGTAAATCTCTCTCTCTAAAAGAGTAGCCATCTTTATGGCTAAATCTCTTGGAAAAGGATGCTTCTCAATGATAGTCTCTTAATTCAAATCTAAACTCTAGGCTCGATGAGCTAGAGGAGGATAAGAATTGATATTTTCATGATTTTAGATTAGTGAAAATAATGGTTATTTCTTTTTAGAATGTTTATGAGTAGATAAGAATCACTTTAACTCATTCTAAATGAGAAAAGGATTATCCTAGTAAATTGGGAAAAGAGGAATGTCTAAATTAGCTTAATCTAGTGGAATAATCATAATTATATTTATAATTATGATTAAAATTATGATTTGAATAGATAGTTTGATTTTAAGCTTAAAAGAATAACTTCTATCATATTTTCATTACAAGCTTTTATTCTTTTAGAAAAAAATAAGAATTATCAGTAATAGCAGCAAAGCTATGGCTAATTTTTTAGAAAATAATACATATCTTATTTTTATGCATAATGCTAAAAGAGGACTTCCTACCATATTCTAGGATTAGACATCCTATGCAAAAAGAATGATTTTCATCATATTCATGGAAAATATTTTTTTAGTATTTATGCATAATTATTTGATTATGAGAAAAGAGTAATTTTTCATAAATTTATTTTTATGCAAAAAGAGGAATTTCCATGATATTCGAGATCCAAACAATTAAATGTTAAAAGAGAAATTTTTGGGCATAATTCAAATTATGAGTATTATCAAAAGTGAAATTTTGAGTATTATCATTTTTATTGAGAAATATGGGTAGAACTGATTTTTTTAAATCCCATGAATCTTTTATTTAAAATAAGAATATTGAATATATCTTATTTGAGAAATTTGAGAAAGAATGTGAAAATATCCATCAAGAAAACTTGGATAATTCTTATTCAGAGAAAAGGGAATCTGGAATCCCTAGGAGGATCGAGGATCCAATAAGTAAATGGAAGTTTAGAATTAGTTCTCATTAATGAAGCTTAAGGAATGAAAATACAATACGTAACTGCTCTTTTTGAGTTTTTACTATTCAATTCTGATAAGGTTTATTTTCTCTTTTTAAACCTTCAACAACACTCTGATACTTAGATTTAATGGGATCGAGAAAAAGTACCTTTAACTAGGTCAAACAATTGGCAAAAACTTAGAAAAGTCCTATCAGTATCGACAATAGAGAAACTGTACTAAAAGTGGATGTGATAAGATGTGATGTGGATCTGAATAGATGTAGATGGATGTGGATGAATGTGATGAGATGTGAATGGATGAGATGTGATGTGAAAGATGTGAATGTGAATGGATGAGATGTGATGTGATAGATGTGAATGTGAATGAATGGATGGATGTGGATGAATGTGATGAGATGTGAATGGATGTGATGTGATATGGATAGATGTGGATGGAATGAATGTGATGTGTATGTGGATGTGATGAAATGTGGATGGAATGAATGTGATGTGATGTGGATGGAATGAATGTGATGTGATGTGGATGGAATGAATGTGATGTGATATGGATAGATGTGGATGTGATGTAATGTGGATGGAATGAATGTGATGTGATGTAAATAAATATGGATGTGATGTAATGTGGATGGAATGAATGTGATATAATGTGGATGGAATGAATGTGATGTGATGTGAATGGAATGAATGTGATGTGATGTAAATGGATGTGAATGGGAGTGATGAGATGTAAATGGATGTGATGAGATGTGAGTGGATGTGGTGAGATGTGAATGAGATGTGATGAGATGTGAATGAGATGTGATGAGATGTGAGTGGATGTGATGAGATGTGAGTGGATGCGGTGAGATGTGAATGGGTGTGATGAGATGTGAATGGATGTGAATGGATGCGATGAGATGTGAATGGATGTGAATGTGATGTGATGATATCTGAATGGATGTGGTGAGATGTGAATGGATGTGATGAGATGTGATGTGGATCTGGTTAGATATGAATAGATGAGATATGATGTGGATAGATGAGATGTGATGTGGATAGATGAGATGTCATGTGGATCTGGGTAGATGTGAATGGATGTGAAGTAATGCAAATAGATGTAAACGTGATGTGATGATATGTGGATGTGATGTGGATCTGAATGAATGTAGATGGATGTGATGTGATATGAATGGATGAGATGTGATGTGGATATGTTGTGACGTGGATAGATGTGATGTGGACCTAGATAGATGTGAATGGATGAGATGTGATGTGGATGGATGTGATGAGATGTGATGTGGATGGATGTGACGTGATGTGATGAGGATAGATGTGGATAGATGTGATGAGATGTAATATGATGTGATTGGATGAAAATGGATGAAGGATGATGGGAATACATATGACTGGATGTGGAATAAGCAATGTGAATTGGTGTAGAAGAATGAGGAATAACGAGAAATGATGTCGAACAATGTGGAAATATGAGAGTTCCTTAGAAATTGTATTTATGAAACTTGTTTTTAAATGACTATTTTATGTCAAGAATGCTGGGGAAGCATTTTGACCATCTTGTGAATGCGGTTGTGGTGGAGACCTAAGTGATAAAGTTGCAATAGCTGACGGAGAGTCAATGGAGGACGTCTTGTGTAGCAAGGTCGGCTGAGGTTTTACCCTTTTTTACCTATTTGGCAGGTGGAGGTAGAATTAATTGGGGTATCACATCGTCTTTGGACCCTTGTAAATAAAGGTTTTTTGGCACCCATCCAAGCAAAAACTTGGATATATCTAGCAAATCTATTAGTTTCAATGCTTGAAGAATGCAAGAACCATGCTATCAAAGGTGTATAATATCTGGAATGAGGAGAATTATTAAAATCACATTTTTCTACGAGCTTTTTAGACCCATATAAGTACTCATCACACTTGTGAGCATTTATGGGAGAAGAAAAGATACCATGACCTTTTCCAAGGCCAATGCTGACTATTATTATGAAACAATTGGAATATCTATAGGCCATACTTAAAATGCACTTGCAAATTTCTTGATCCTAATGCCCCTTGTGATTCTAGGATAATTTGGTTCGACCATGCCATATGGTTTGTTTTGAATCACTTGGAGGATTTATTTTTAGACAAACCAGTGGTGTTCCATCTCTCACTTTTTTGTTCTTGGCTAGGAGGTCAAGCCAAAAATCTAGTTTTAGCACAAATTGTTTTTCTTCAATTTAGACAGCTAATGCTGGATGTACTAATTGAACTCTAGGGAACAAAACTAGGAGCCATTCTCAATAGTTATGGTCAATTTAAAGGGATAAAGCTCATAAATGCGCTTTCTAAATCCATGTATTGACAATGAATCCCCTTCATCTCCTTCTAGAAAGAAACCCAACTCTTCACTTGGTACTCTAGGTTCTTTTACCTCCTTCCTCTCCCCCTCTTCTAGCTATAGCTCAGCTAGAAATAGATTAAAATATTTTACTTCAAAGAGTCATGGACATGGTTTTCCCATCCAAAATGTGCAATACTTGTAATCTTTAAACTTTGTATCCATAGATTTCAAAAATGAAAGATCCCTACCCCCACTACGCATCAAATTCGGGGGTGCTAGTAGCGGAAGTAGCACTTCTTGCGCAAGGCAGAGTCTCCCACTCGGGGCCTCGCCCACAGATATCTGGACAAGAGACTAATCCCTTGGTTCTTCCAAAACCAAATCCGGAAAAACTTCCCTCGCCCAGCAGACATAGGCGATTCCACTGGGAAAAATCTATTCTAATGTAGTCAAGAGCCTTAACTAACCAAACTGATCCGACCGAACCTGTAAGTCACATGGTCAGATCAAGGAAGAGACTTGCACTTAGATCATAGAGACCAACATTTTTTTCCTCATCATCAAGAGGCACAACCGTTGGTTCTTTTCCATAGAACAAGGGTTATCGGGGATTTTCCTTCAACTATCGTAACATAACATAATTAAGTCTCATTTTAGAGATCCATTAGTCCAGCCTAACCCCATCCAATCCAATGGGTTAGCCAACCGCCCAACCAATGTAGTGATAGGATCCATTTAGAAATTTGGTTATGTTTTGCCTCGGGTACCAGGGAAAAGAGTTCCCAGGCCCTCTACACACCACTTACACACCCAATATGAAATTGCTTGTTTCATAGATTCAGTCGTCTTTAAAATAATCTTTTAATGAAACCATAGTATCACTGACCAATAATCCTCCAAAATATCTAGCTTGAATTCTAATTTCCAATCATTCCTTCAAAATTGCATGTTTCACAGATTCAGCTGTCTTTAAAACAATCTTTTAATGAAACCATAGTATCACTGATCATAATCCTCCAAAATATCTAGCTTGAATTCTAATTTCCAATCATTCCTTCATCGATGTACCTATGGCATCATTGGCAACCAGAACACTCGCCACCTGTTCACTCAGGGGCCTTTTCAATAGTTTCCAGCTCATAGTACCCGAAATTATAATCACATAAGAAAAATCCAGATGGACTCTCCGTTGAAGATCAGCAAGATCAACCAACAGATCCATATAAAAGAGCCATGGACTCATCCCTGTTGAGGACCAGCAAGGCCAATCAACCAGATCCATACCCGAGTTCAGAAAACAACTCTAACTCCTTGTTCCATTTTCTTCCCCGACGCATGCATGGGTATCTTCGAGACGACCCCAGAGCCCGAGCATCGTATGGTCAGCACCCTCTAGGCTTCTTTGCAGATCACCTAGCGCTTCACTCATAGGCCACTTCCTTGGTCCCTCATCCACCATACCGGAAGCTCACCATTTAAATCAAACCAAGGCTGGTTAAGGTAAACTTTGGACAACTCTGGCACCAATTCTAAAAGACGAGAATCGGCCATAGTACACATATTTGTTTGGAAAGACTTAATAGCTTCTAGAGCCGTTGATCCCTATTAAATATATTTTTTGTTGTGGAACATTGGGAGTAGATGGAGCCACAAGGAAAGATGGTTCCAAACCACATTGCTTTCTTAAGAAATCTGAGATATCTGCTCCCATCGCAGCAAATGAGGTCAGATCAGAATGGTAAATTTTAGTAAGAATGGGAATTTGTGACAGTAAGTCAAAGATGGTTTGGTTACCATCATCCTTACTCTTATCAAGAGTTGCAAGTACTCGAACCCAATCATTGAATGAGAGGAACTGCAAAATGGATCCAAGAGGGAACATCTCAGGATGATTGATAGATGACAGAATCTTATTCTGAACCTCTTCATCCTTAATGCATGCCAAGACATGCTGGCAAGCTTTTGAAGGGGTATGTTCCATCGGAATCTCAACACCCCTTGGAAGTGGCAGGATCTAAAATCAAAAGAAAGGTATTAGAGCTTGAGATAATTATGATGAGAAAAGTATGAGATAGGGAGTACCTTCAACCAACATGCATAGAAAAATTGCTATGAGCCCTGATCTCACCCTACTTGAAACCTATCGGCTTATGGAGCATAATGATACTGAGGAGAGCCATACTTCTAAGGTCAAAAAATATCAAGCTAGAGATTCCATATATCTCCCATATAAAGAGACAAATACTGTAGTTATAGTGTGTGTTTTCAATCTTTTACATCAGTAGTCAGAGAAACTCCAAGAACCTTATCCAACTTGACTAGTAAAAACATTAAACATGATTATATAACAATGGATTTGCTTACAATAATCATGTTAAAAATATGTGGAGCTAGTGACTCCATTAGGTGAAACATATTTTTTTTGTTGTAGAGCATAAACCATGAAAATACTTTGAGAGAGTAGATCCTGTTACTTGCATCCATCCAAACCGACATACAAAGAGTTAGCCCGTGTGTGTCTTGCACGTGTCATAGGATCTACAACATGTTATAGATGTTACCCGAACTATCTTAGGATTTATGCGGTAAAGGGATCTTGGACCCTTGATATATATTAGGTTTGTTAGCTTAGGAGTAAAAGACTCAGACTCTATCTTTATCTATAAGCATGGAAGAAAGTTAGCATCCAGATACTTGTTAAGGCTCACCCTAACCCTCCTTGAAATACATCCAAAAAGAGATTACTTGGTGAATCGCAATTGTCGTATCGTGAGGATCTTTCCAATGGTCGAACTCGTAACCCTTGAGGTCTCCAAGCTCTACAACTCCTTGAGAAGCAATTCCACCACGTCTCCCGCTACGAGCGTTGTCACACTGCCGCGTTGCACTACAGGTCCTCGTCCCTCCTCTCGCCTCACTTCACTCCCACACTCACTAGCATGCATTAGGGAGAAAGATTAGGAAGAGGATTAGCAAGAGCGAGACTCAATTGCACAATGGGAGAGCATGTTCTATTATGAGAGAAATTGACTTATATATATGGCCATAAGTGTTCACACTCACTTAGAATGTGGCCGACCGGGTACTTTAGGCTCATAAGAGACCTAATGCTATTACAATGACTACTCTCATAATATATCCATGAAGTACATCACTTAGGACTTAATCCTAACTAGATACCACAAGCTCTTGAAGCGCGAATCGCTAAAATACTCTCATAATATATCCATGAAGTACATCACTTAGGACTTCATCCTAACTAGATACCACAAGCTCTTGAAGCGCGAATCGCTAAAATACTCCGTCACACCATTACGGGCGCCCGTCCAAGTTGTATCTTTGGACACTATTGCTTTATATCTTATATGTATGACCCTTTGGTGTATCTACCATGACTCCTTGATGTAAGATAATGGCAGTAGCTCTTGTTAATCCTATAATTGGATTAACAATACTATCAGAATAATTGGCCTTATAGTAATCCCAATAACTTAGTAGATATTTAATCTATCTCCTATCACGTAGGTAGAAACTAACATGTATTTGTTTCATAATTTTGTGTAGCTCAACAAATGTAAC
>NC_141078.1:18363200-18378200 GCF_041138505.1 Cibotium barometz
ATGGGGGAAAGCTAGTTAGAGTGTTCCAAAGGGGAGATAACTTTGGCTTCCTCTATCTTTTCCAGCTCCACCTTGATAGCTTCCACATACTTGAGGTTGATCTTGTAAGCCCGTCCTCAAACAGGCCGGCTACCCTCTTGGAGGGGTATGGTGTGGACATTGATGTCAGCTAGAACACCTTCTAAGTCTTTGTACGTCTAGGCAAAGACATCCTTATAAGCTTGCTCAAGGAGGGTGGGGTGATTCCACAGCCCAAGATGTTAACAGGATTGGACGAGGCTCATTGTGGAACTACGGAGATTGAATTCCTAGATGGGACCTTGGCAAGATGGAAGGTTTAGTGGTGCATCTGATTCAACTGTTTTAGGGAGAAGAGCAAGGTTGTGGGGGCAAGGTAGTGGTCCTCCATCCAGGATTTAGGGCACTCCCCTACTGGAAAGGTTAGGGCGTCTTCAGACACTTGGGGTTGTACTTGTTAATGAGTCAACAGGGTAGTAGTCTGAATGGCAGTTGGAGGCTAGCCAGTCTTGTTCTATACAATCGTAAGCACTCTGTCTGACCCGCATGTTTTGGGTGAGCTTTAAAACATTCACATATCTCCAAACATGTGAATGGCAGAAAGTTGCATCAACAATATCCTCATGTGATCCCTTTGCCATAGCGGGTAAGATTTTCCTGAAGTCACCACCAAAGAGCATAACTTTCCCACCAAACACTATCACTTTGCATAATGTCTTTCCATGTCATGTCCAAAGCCTCATATGCATATCGATGCATCATTGGAGCCTTATCCCAAATGATTAACCTTATAAGCTTCAACACCTCAGCCAAAGGGCTATTAGCTTTGATAACACATGTGCTAGAAGCATTAAGAACCAATGGGATTTTGAAACGTGAGTGTGTTGTACAACCATTTGAAAGTAACAATGCAGCTATTCCAGATGATACACTTGCCAATGCAACTTGATTCTCTCCACGTAATTGAGATAGCAAGGCATTATAAAGATATGTTTTGCCTGATCCACCTAGTCCATCGAGGAAAAACACACCACCTTAGTTCAAAGAAACAGTCTCAACGATAGTATTAAATGCTCTTGATTGGCAACTAATTAGACTCTTTTCCATGGAAACAAACAAATCATCTTGTTGAACAGAATCAAACATCATCTCTTCCATTAGCAAACCGTTGTTGACAGTGGCAACACTTGATTTATCAGGAATAGGCAACCCTTAGACGCTTTCCATATTGTTGTAAGATGTCTTGCATGTGCAACAGAGCTTGATTCTTTGCTATAGATTGACAAACACCAACATCAGCACACCCTCTCTGCCTGCAAGGCATGGAAAAAATCATCTGAAAGTTCGGTGGAGAATTTGTTCTAAAGCTATCTAGGGGATATAGGCTCACAAAAAACCAGTATAATGATAAACAGTTGATGCAGCTGGAATCCTATTTTATGAAATGCAGCTTCTTGAAGACATATATACCACTCCTCGTCACTCTCTAGCATTCCTCTGGCTTCACATGCAGTCTTAAAACAGGGATACAAATGTCCATTCACTATTCGTACAACCTCAAAAGATTTACAGCCTTTGCACACTGTGAGTATATAACATGCATAGGTAATATTGCTCACCTGCACTCGGGCTAACATTATACATGCGTCCAATCATATTTCCCTTTTTTCTTTTAGTCCATGATCAAAGAGTTGTATTCCATACCCACTTGCAAGGGAAATCAACATATAGCAAGTTATTTGCACATGCATACATCTAATTAGCTTTGAACCATTCAGTGAGAGAAGTTCTTTGGTTTCTCTCAGCTAATTACATCACGTAAATCATCACGATCATTGAATATCACATTATTCTGCATCGGGAGATAAACATGCAACCTTTGTATATCAGGCTTTTCATCATGCAAATCATATTGGTATAAGCGCCAGCATGCCTTTAACGCCACGGGCACTTACTGTGCATCCAGAGATCGACTAACCTCGTTAATAACCCCATGTGTATCTTACAACTCTATAGTAGCTCTATCATGTCCTTTGTATACATACTTATACAAATACTTCACTGCAGTAATGGTAGAGTATACTTCTATGTTAATATGGGCTTTGTATCTCATAGAGAGAAAAGGGTTATGTGGGACAACCCATCAATTATCCACCCTATGATCCTTTACTTGGATCAAACTACCACCATCGTCTCACCGCATGTAAGTTGGATACCCATTGTTATCAACGCTAGTAGTCTTAGAAAACCTTCGAGGGTACCGATGTTTGCAACTCCCGTTAACCATGCAAGGAGAGTGCACATTTAGTTCCCCACATGGTCCATGGACATTGTAATGACTGATTATGTTATGCAACTCAAGAAACATCACCTTATTAGGAATCTCAACACATACCAACATATCATAGTGAGCAATCTCAGTCAGATTACATCTACTTTCCAATATCAATAATATATGTGCATGTGGCAAGCCTCTTTTTTGAAATTCAATAACAAAGACAAATCCCACTACCTTTCCAAATAATGACTTTTTTCACCAATAAGTGCATCATATCCTTATGCTTCTCATAAAAGACTCATGCCGTCAAGTCAGGTTGATCTTGGGCAAAACCTGACCTGGCAGTAAAGCATTGCTTATTTCATCCCACTTAGGATTGCAAGTAAAGGTAATAAAGAGATTAGGTTCACCCATCTTCCTAACAATTTTCATTGAATCTTGATGCAAATATCGAGGCCCCTCTATATATATAGATGGTAGAACTATCCTGCATCCAGTAATGCCCCTCTGTATATATAGATGGTAGAACTATCCTGCATCCTCTGTATATATAGATGGTAGAACTATCCTGCATCCAGTAATGCCCCTAGAGAATCTATTGACCCCATCGCTTAAATTAACCATGTCTGCAAGACCTTGGTATACTTCAGCGTGCAATGCTTTCTGGTTATTGTGTATCCGTACTAATCTTGATTCCTCCATGCTACTATATGCATCAATAATGTACTGTTGCAAAAGTTGACCACCACGCAAAAGGCAGGCATTTGTATCTTCCCTTATCTACAGTCTATATGCATAATATTGCCATTCAGTTACAGTCTTTGATACCTCATTTGAAACTTGTCTATTTCTACCATGGACTGGAATTCCAGCATGCCAACCATCCTCTCCTTGAGGAAATAGAAGAACATATAATAAAGGCATATATAAACGATGCAAGTTAGATATTTTTTATAGCACCTGTACGAGACATTATTTGAATATCTCTATGCCCCATGTGAAAATCATCTCCTTAACTCAGCATGATAATTGCTACCTCACTTCCTGTAGGAACCAAGTACTACCTTGATGTTGTTCGTACTTCAGTGATGACCATTCTCAAATCTGCATGTGGACTTGACTGCAACATTTCTCTCATTGTATAAAGTGCATAGGCGTACGGATTATGTTCACATATCATTGTTTACAACCTTATTATAATTTAAATAAGGAATCCCATGAAGTCTATTCTCTAATTCATGCTTTGTATCATACACATATAATTGGGCAAATTTGGGAGCCGCATCTTGTGTTTCATCATGTATTACAGAACCAACATGATGATAGATAGTACCATGGATTCTAAAATTGGATACTCCCCCTAATGAACTGATTATTTAAGTGAGCACCCAATGAAACGAATGCCAAGGCATTGTTATAAGAGCGTATATTATTCATGTTTTCCTTACTTGCACCATCATTACCACAAGCAACAACCCAACCAATGCAGGAGAAGGGTTTTCCAAAGGCATCAAATAGATATTCCCACTTGCACAACAATGTTGGCCCATATATTGTCCAAGATTTCTTGACGTCTCACATTTCCAAATTAGAGCACCACAAAACTGGCACTTATAAGAAAGGGATCCTAATAGTGAAGAGTACAATCTCCGAAATATACCACCATAGTTGTTGGGTGCTTAACATTCTGAGGAAATGAAAACACACGCCTTATAGAGTGACATTCGGATTTAATACCTTTCACGTCACCAAAATGTCACAGCAAATAGATTGAAAATTATCAATAGGAGCAGTCTCATCTATAGGTAGCTCATTCAAATCAAAAGAAACAAGGCCTTGTGCCATATCTCTATGTGCTTGAATAGTCTGATGTTCATTGATAGGTTCTTGAAGTACCGTAGCATTAGTAGTGGCTCCATTACTTGAATCTAAGTGGGTTCTGCCATGGAATTTTCTATGCTCTTCCTCATTTTTAAACCTTTCAAATTTTTCCGTTTCATTGTCATTAAAGTACTCCGTTAAATTAGCAACAATTTGTTTTTGAATGCAAGCCCAAGCTCTTCTCCAGTGAACAATTACGGCGAGACACGCATGTTGCATCCAAAATTTGAAGCCAACGAACTTGGTTCAAACTCAGGCATATACAACTCCTAACCATCTTCAACCTCCTTCAAAACACAAAATAACAAATACTAATTTGCTTTTCACAAACTTTCTTAACTTCAAATGGACAACATAATATTACCTTGTTACATTTATTCTACTTCAAGTGCCATTATCACAATGTGACCCTACTCTCAAATAGACTTTGCACAGTAGCAAACATAATGTAATTATTAGAGAGATTTATAAAAGATAAGTGAGTACAAAATATATAATCCATCTCCTTATGACACTAATAAAAGAAAACCTCTCTTTGTCTCCAAAGAGAGAGCGAGAGAACAAAATAGAAGAGAGGTAAAGAATTTGAGAAAATAGGGAATTCATAATTATCACCATGGAGAGCCGGACCTGGAAAGTTGCAATACAATATGTCCCTTGAGAAAAAGCATCATTACTGTCACAATATCTCTAGACTTTTACCCTAGATTCCAACATACGGCTCATCTTTTTCATAATAGCATTAAGTTGATTAACAGATATCTTTAGACTCAACCTCTCCAAGCCTAATGTATGCACATGCTCTTTTAGAGAATTGACTTGCTATTTACATTCCCTATTACATCCCCCTAGACGTTCCCCAATTTGAACACGCATATTTTCCATGAAAGAAATCATGTCTAGTTGGTTAGCCTCCATACAACCACTACTATCAAGAATGCAATGAAAATGATGAGTCAACTCATCTCTAGCATATCTCCCCTTTGGCTGCCACTACCACGGATCTCATCCCAAAGGGCATCTAAGTACTCCTTTTGCAAAAGTAACCCGATTTTTCTCAGTGCGTTCACATATGTCCGCAATAATTTGTAGACGTTTAGAGCTTGG
The DNA here is from genome assembly GCF_041138505.1 of Cibotium barometz. Taxonomy (NCBI): domain Eukaryota; kingdom Viridiplantae; phylum Streptophyta; class Polypodiopsida; order Cyatheales; family Cibotiaceae; genus Cibotium; species Cibotium barometz. Next base: position 18,368,485 of record NC_141078.1, read on the forward strand.
CTATCGAGATGGAGAACTTGACCGAGCAAGGTGTTTTGCAGCTGAATGAACAAGGTAGGGTAGAAAAAGTTACTTCTGCATTGGAAGCATCATTCACAAACACCACAACATTGGAGCCGTTGTTATCATTCTGGATCTCCATTTACTGAAATCCAAAAATGAATATCTTAAGGCTCTACAAACATCTCTTTATATCTTTGTCAACATATAACTAATCCTAATAAACTTACTATATACCAGCACTATATACATGTAGATACCTTGTTGTTGAAAAGGCACACACCAATAACTCTTAGCTAAAATAATAATTCTCTCTCTAAAAGTCTAGTATTGCCAAACCTTAAATAAGGTTCTTTACTTTTTAAGAACATTTCTCTGCTATTCTAAGGGTACTACTCTAGTTTGTATATTCTCTAAGGCTACTATAGTTTGTATATTCTCTGAGGCCCATAAATTCTCTCTCAATCTCAAAGGTAATGGTCTAATAAAGGATAGTTTCTAGTTTAGACAGCCAAGCATATCAATTTTATAAATTGTATTTAGGTGCACGCACTAAAGTATTAGACGTGGCAAAAATCGTTATTACATTAACATTTGCCATACAAATTATCAATATTAAAACGCTCGATGAGATAGAAAGAGATATAGATAGAATTTTAATGTACAATCTCTTCTCTCTCTCTCTCTCTCTCTTTGCCAACCAAACATATAAACATGCATCACATATTAACTACAAACACAATAATAGATAGAGACAAAAAGAGAAACAATAAAACTAACCTCAAGCTCAAGATAGAATAGTATTCAAAACCACCAACTTTGATGCTATTGTCCTTGTGCGTTCCTCTACACAATCACACACAAACACCAAAACAATTAACACTAATGGTCTCAGTTAAAATTACAGCAATGTGATGAGCTATGGTGGATCAAATGCTAGAATCAACATCATTAACAAAGAGATTAGATGATAATTAATTAGTGAGCAATTAACTGATAGCTTAATGTAGGCATGGATAATCAAAAACGAGCAAATTCTCATTAGGCCAATGCCTCAATTTATAGAGTTTACATCCAAGCATCCAATCCCACTGATTTCTCCTTGATTCACTCCACCTCTTTTGCTTGATTCTCTCCACCTCTCCCAAAATATCTCCACACCTCCTAAATCTCCTCTCCCAAAATATCTCCACACCTCCTAAATCTCCTCATGCTACCCTTTATTCTCTTCCTGTAGATTCTTCTCACCTTTTCACAGGTTCTCTCACATTTATAGATTCTCTTTTACAACCTCTAGTCAAGGGTTTGTTCCTGCACACACCCTATTCACTTGTATATTTCACCACCTCCCCTCAAGTGAATACTCCTAACACACCTGGACCCTATACCAAGTTTCCCTCTTACTTGATAGTCCGTGACCAGTGCCTCAAGTCCCTAAACTCATAGTCCTTGACACACTCTCTCTTTCTATGTGTCCAAGGCTACTACAAGTGCTCGTGACCTTGACTAAAGTGCTCATACATATATCTACCACATGGCCTACATCATCGGTGGCTCAAAGGTGGTTTTACTCTGTTGGGGCAGGTTACATTGGGTTGTGGGGTTTCTCTCTCTCTCTCTCTCTCTCTCTCTCTCTCTCTCTCTCTCTCTCTCTCTCTCTCTCTCTCTCTCTCAGAAAAAATGATCTGACTCCACTTCCTTAGGATCCTCCATGAAGTTGGCCGATGTCGTTCCTTCTCCACTGGGTTTGCTGTAGTAGCAGTCTCTTGCCATGTGTCCTGGCTTTCCACAATTGTGACAAGTGAAGGTCCTTCCTGCTACTCTGCCTCTTCCTCGTCCTCGTCCTTGAGAGAATCCTCCTCGGGTGAAGAATGCTTTTTCTTCTCCTGCTGTTGAGTCGAGCCATTTCTTCTCTTTGCCTTTGCTCTCTTGCTCTAGTAGAGCTCCTTCTATCTCATGTAGCTTCAATTCAGTTACGTTCTTTAGTGTTGCTACAATGTTTTCATATTCACCTTTGTCCACACTCTTCACAAGCACTGCTAGTGCCTCATTATCTTCTACCTTTTTGCCAATGCTGCCAGTTTGTTGCTTAATGCTTTTATATCTATTCAAGTGTGTGATTAAAGGTTCCCTTTCCTTCATATCCAATTTGTAGAATTGCATTAACAGATTTATCTTTGAATTTTTAGCTTGTGTGCAAAATAATTTATTGAGTTCATCCCATGCATCTTTTGCCCATTGTATCCCTGTGATGTGATGAATGATTTCATCATTTAAACTGAGTGTGATAAGTCCCAATGCTTTTTCATTCGTGCTCTTCCACTCATTTTTCCCTCTCACCTCTGGGCATTCATCTCTTCCCTCAACTAGCCCCCATAAATTTTTTCTCATGAGCAGATACATGGTTTTTGTCTGCCATGTATAAAACTGCTCCCCATTAAATTTGGCTATTTCTTGTGCCGTACTCATGATAATGTGAAGGGGGTCTTACCTCGATCCAATTTAAAGATTTAAGGGCAGTATCTACCCTTTTACAACTCAATCTGGTGTTTAGGAGATGATTACAACAGATTTATCAACATAAAATCACCAAAAATTACATTAAATCAAGGGTAACCAATTTGTACGGAATGGTTGGAGTATCAAACCATCTCCGAATTGCAATCTGAAGTTATAGGGATCTGTATTAGATACCTAATGGATAATTTTAACCCTCAATTGCACCAAAAAAAATAGTGATTAGCATTGATTAATCACTGATTAGCAAAATATTCCTCTGTTTTGTGTGCAAAAAACAGAGTATGCGGGGAGCCCATATCTGAGGCCTTAGAGTTTAAATGAGCTCAAATGCTTTCAAGGCCATCAATAGCAATTAGTCTAGTATAGGATTAAGCCCAAACATTGAATGCTTAATCTTTGTTTTACCAAAGTCACCTGCAGATTTGATGAAGAGCTTGGATCTCACTGTAGACTTAATCAAATCAAATTCTGACTTCACCAACTTGTAGAGCACCCTTGAAAACCCCTAGGGCCAAGAGGAATTAGACCCATTTGATCTAGAGCAGTAGAGATTTCAATTTCTCCTCAAAAAAATGGCACCTACAAATCAGCAAAATTCGGCATCTCCAATAGGCGGTTTGCAATTCTATTTGGATGGGCTAGAGCACTAGAGTGTTAGCTATGTATACCTAGAAGGGCTTGCCCTAATGTTGTTTCTAGAGGGAGATCAAGCCCCTCAACTGGCTAGGGGTACAGAGGGCAGGTTGAAAATAGTTAAAAAAAGTGATTATTTCCTAATCATCTACTAATCTTAATTAGTTAGATAATGAGCTCATAAACTTGATGGATTCTAGGCTAGGCTCTGATACCAAGTTAAAATTACAGCAATGTGATGAGCTATGGTGGATCAAATGCTAGAATCAATATCATTAACAAAGAGATTAGATGACAATTAAGATGAGCAATTAACTGATAGCTTAATGTAGGCATGGATAATCAAAAACTGGTAAATTCTCATTAGTCCAATGCCTCAATTTATAGAGTTTATATCCAAGCATCCAATCCCACTAATTTCTCCTTGATTTACCCCACCTCTTTTGCTTGATTCTCTCCACCTCTCCCAAAATATCTCCACACCTCCTAAATCTCCTCATGCTACCCTTTATTCTCTCCCAATAGATTCTTCTCACCTTTTCACAGGTTCTCTCACATATACAGATTCTCTTTTACAGCCTCTAGCCAAGGGCTTGTTCCCGCACACACCCTATTCACTTGTATATTTCAACAGTCTCACCCTATCCTAGCTACGTTCCACACCAAATACACAAAAAAGCAAGAGTAACTATATGTGTATTACATGTGTGTGTGTGTGTGTGTGTGTGTGTGTGTGTGTGTGTGTGTGTGTGTGTGTGTGTGTGTGTGTGTGTGAGAGAGAGAGAGAGAGAGAGAGAGAGAGAGAGTATAGAAAGAGAGAAGAAACATCCATCAATAATCTTAAGATACATTACATTATCTTTACCATTTTCCTTAACGGAATGCACTTCAGTATTTCCCTAAAAATGAAGCGCTTTTCCTCGGAGTTCTTACATCTGCTACCCACAATATAAAAGCCATCTAGTAATCCCAATGCCTCTTTGAGTAAGAGGAGCTTGAGATTGTTATCTAGCCTATAGGAATCTAAGACTATAAATATACCATGGATTATCATCATCCCATCCATCAAATCCAAGAACTTTCCATTTTGGGCTAGATTGGTATCCAAAAAAACCCATTTGTGGGCATCTCCTCAAAGAAGATTGTATCTGACAATTTATTATTGTCATAGGTCAACTATAAATGTCTAATGCCATGTTCTAAATAAAACATAATGAAACTATACATTAATAACAATCATGATCTTTTTATAGTTAGTGTGAGAGAGAGAGAGAGAGAGAGAGAGAGAGAGTGTAAGAAAAGCATGAAAAGTCAAACACAGTATCTGTATTTTAAAAAAATACAAACTATTCAAATACCGATGGTCATAGAAGAAGAACACAACCATATTTATGTTTGAATCAACTTATGCTTTGGGATACATTTAATAACTTCATCAAAATTTACTTGACGTACCTTATCTGTATCACTAAAGACATTATAGTCTATTTCATAAAAATCAATCAAGCCTAGACTTTCTTTAATATTCATTTTCATCTTACATCTTAAACTGACCATGCCAAACTAGCTTAGCTTATGAAAAAAGTGACGCTCAAATTCAATAGCCAACTTCACCCTTTCCTCAAAGGAAAGAGTACTCCTCATATGCTCAAAAAAAATGAGTCACCTCTTCCATCTCTGTCAAACATACATACATACATATAAGTAAGTAGATGTAACTACTATGTGTGAGTGTGTTAAATCATAATTGTAACTACTATATTAGTGCGCATGGGTGTAAAAATCATAATTGTAACTACCATGTGTATTTGAATTTGTACATTTGGGTGCTTACCTCTTTGTGTGAGGTACATGTGTGTTTGAATTAATACATGTAAGTCTTTATAATTTTCTCGATGTGTGTGTTTCCATGTGTTTTGAGAGAGAGAGAGAGAGAGAGAGAGAGAGAGAACATTTCTTCATTATTTACAACATCATAATTAATCGAATAAGATAGTAAAATATATCTTTTTAACAAACTTACCACCATGAATATAAAGAAGTTTTTTGTTAAAAATTTATAAAAAACTTTTACCTTCATTTAAAAAACACTCTCACATACACACACACACACACACACACACACATGCACGCATGCAACCCACTTACTTGCTATTCAAATTATTAAAATATTTTTAAAAAAAGTTTACCTTCAATAAAAAAACTCTCAAATACGCACACACACACACATACACACAATGAAACCAATCTCTCTCTCTCTCTCTCTCTCTCTCTCTCTCTCTCTCTCTCTCTCACACACACACACACACACACACACACGCAACCCACCCTGTTATGTGTACATTATATGTGCATATACTAGGAGGCTAACCCACATTAGGCTTGTGAGCATGGGAACATGGGAACAAGCTCTAGTGGAGCATGGGTTAGGACTAACCTTAAGGGTTGAGGTTAGGGTCAGGCATCCAAGGGTCACACATGGGAAATGGAGAGTCAAGAGTCACTTGAGGGCCCTCCTATATAATAGGGACATGGGACACACTCAAGGGGGATTATCTTGAGGCTAGGTGATGATATGATATTCTCTTGTATAGAGGATTATATCTACTCTCATGCCATTTCACACAACTACATGCTGCTGGATTGGAGTCATACCTCTTGGTGATATGGGACATCAAGGTAAAGGTATGAGGTACTTCATTGTAATTCATGTGTGCATCCCTTGGGCTCGGGAGTGGTTGGGTGGATGAGTTTATGCCTGATTTATGCATAACAATTATCTAAAGAGATCTTAGGGTTTTAACAGTGGTATCAGAGCAATCTCTTGTTGATTTTTCTTTCTTATTCTAATTTTTGGTATTTTTTAAAGTAAATTTTAATATTACTAAATAAAAATGTTATTTTGTTGATTTATTTTGATGAATATCACGTGGATCGTCAATATGGTGGTTGGAACACGTGTTTTTTCTATTCAATGGATGAATTGACGTTGTTGCAGAGGAATTTCGCGAGTTTAATGCTACTTTTTCTAAATTTTTGAGATTAAAATAAGCATTTATGAAATTTTTACCAGAGTACTACACATTTTACTATGGATATTTGTGGTAGAAGTGAATTCCCTAAATTTCTACATTTTTGGAAAAAAAATTATTTTTAAGAATTTTTTATAGCATTTTTTATAGAAAAAATATATTTTTAATGCATTTTGGTGGATTTTCCATGGAGATGCTATCGAGTTTCTACCAATTTTCTGCTGAAATGCAGTGTGGGGTAGCCAATTGATGCAATGAATGCTCTCTTGTGTGCGTGGGATTCTTTTCTTCTCTCAAATCTGATTTTTTCTTCTATTTCTTCTCTCGCGCATGTGAATGCCTCTTAATGGGCACAATTTGATTAAATATTAATCATAATTAAACTTTAATTATGATTAAGATATGTTAATTAAAGGTTAATCCTCCTCTCTTCCTCTCTATTAACAGAGAAGGAGGGGGTGGAGAGACAAGATAGGATTAAAGAAGATAGAGAGAGGAGAGAGGCTCTCCTCTCTCTCACAATTGCAATACGCGGGGGGGGTGCACTGGGTGAAAATCGCCAACCCCCCACATAAATTTTTTTTAGAAGCTTTAAAGTTTAATAAAGCTTTAATAAAAATGTTATTTTTAAAAAAAAATATTTAAAAAAGCTTTTGAAAACTTTTCAAAAAACAAGAAAAATTTTGAAATTTGAGAAAAAAACTGTTGGCTTTCCGTATTCCGAGAAGACCATTGGGATTCCGAAATTTTTTGACCATTTGTATTCTTATGCCTTCAGGGTAAATTAAAAATTTTAAAAAATTCTTGGAAATTAGTGGAAAATCAGACAAAGGTTATTTTTAATTTCTGGAAAATGTTGGGTTGGTGATTGGCATGTGGTGTCTCCATTCGGGCGCTCGTGACCATTTAAATTCCTTTAAAAATCTATTTTTACCCAAAAATTAGAAAATTTATTAAAATTATAAATTTTCATTGGATTTGAGAATTGTCATGCGGAATTGAAAATTTCGTGAATGATGGAATTCTCAGAAAAAATTAGGAATATTCTAGAAATTATTTTTAGAAATCCTAAAAATTGGTATTTTTTAAAATATCAATGATTTTTTGGCAAATCTAATTGCTAATTTTTTTTGGAAAAATATAGGTTTGGAATGCCATAAGATAGGTTTGGTGAAATTCAAAATTATCATGTTTTAAGGACCTATAAAATTAGAAAAAACTAGAAAAAAATCATGATAATTCTTTTTCTCGAGAATTGAATATTTTTTAGGGTTATTTAGAGTTGAAGTACATTTTCACATGCTGACATTAGATAGATGCGGGTTATTCGCATATTATTAATATAATTGTACCGCGTATTAGTAGTTATTTCTATTTAGATTAATTCTAAACGATATTTTCATGATTTTTTACCATTGTTTAGCCATTCTTTTTGGACATGTTCCTTACTTTCTTCAATGATGGCTAGAATCTATGTTCAAAGTGTATCTCGCCTTTGACACTTGTCCATGATAATTTATTTTGCACTTGTTTAAGTGTGGTCTATGCTTAATTTCTTAAGCCTAGGATAAATTCTATCATGGGTTAGTTGATCTATTTGTTTTGGTGGATTTTATTGGATGTTTACCAAGTTTTATTTGGACTCATCAGGTTCTACCTAGATCACTTGTGTCTAGGGGTTTTTAATGAGTGCTACACACGTGTTTCACTTTCTTACTTTGGAGTTTTCCTTGAACAACACCACGTTCATATACTCCGGATTGATGAGTTGGGCACCAATTTTAATGCTTCTTTTAGCATGATTAATGACCATTAGATGGCATGCATTGATTTTTATGATCAACTATGGTTTTCATGGATTCGAGGAGCTTCTATGCTTTTATCCATGGTTTTAAGGATCTTTTGATCTTTTGGATAATTTCATGTGCTTTGAAGGTAGCATTTGCCTTCATTTTTTGCACGTAATTTTAGAGTATATTCCTTGTACTCTTGTATATATTTCAACTTGGATACCTAGTTACTTATGTATCTAGGTGAGTTATTTTTTCTACCCCAACTTTATTGTGTTTATAGGGCAGTTATCATTAGAAAGGCGCTAATAATTCAAATTGTTTTCTAATGATGTACTCTGAAAGAGTTATTCCTTGATGTGGTCTCAAGAATATAGAGACATATTTTAGTATATGAAAGTCTAGGATAAGACCATCTCATTCCTTTTATGCTGGATTTTATTCATATTTCCTAGACGCCATACTAGGGAGTTCTAAATTGGTAAGGAATGTATGGGGGATATCATGGTGGTATGGGACGCTAGTAATCCCTCACATATATTATCTTATGGGATAATTTGGGCTCAAGATTGTTGCTTTGCTAACATCACTTGGCATGTGTACCTCAACATTCAAAGACAATATAATTTTCTAAATTCACTTGAAGTTGTAGTGTAGGAATTCTCTAGATAAACTTCTTTTATCTATAACCTGCATGTTTTGGTGAGTGTAATCTCGTCGGCATATTCACTTGTTGAAATCTTTTTCTTTAGAGTTCAATGAGTTTATCTTGTTGTGTTTGGATTAAGGAATTTTGGATTTTTCCTTTATTGGCATTAGCTCCGTCCTTTATGTGATTTATACAGTCCACCTGATAGTTTACAGATGTATATATGTGACTCATCGAGACGTTGATAACTCTCTATGTTGATATGGGTAACTCGGGACGCCGATAATTCCATGTGCAAATGTGGGTATGTCGGACTACCGATGGATCCCTGGTTCCTGCTGTTATAATGCCATGTCTTCCTACTTTATTTCGAATGGTTTACAATGAGGAAACTACTTTGAATATGGGTATGTCGGACCGCCGATGGATCCCTGGTTCCTGCTGTTATAATGCCATGTCTTCCTACTTTATTTCGAATGGTTTACAATGAGGAAACTACTTTGAATATGAGTTCCTTTGATCATCCACAGTCTAATGGGCAAATAGAGCGTGTGAATCAAATTGTAGAGGATATGCTTCGTGCATATGTCTCTGGAAAATCATCAAATTGGGAAAGTATCTTCCAATGATGGCATTTGCCTATAAAATTAGTTCTAAACATACAGCTACTGGTTTTAGTCCGTTCATGCTTATGTATGGGTATCAACCCAAGACACCTATTGATGTCAGTCTTAAGGACATTGAGGTTGATGCATCGAGAGATTTCTTGCATGATATGTAGGAAATGCTGATCGAAGCTCAGGATTCTATCAGGAGTGCTTAGGATAGAGCACGGTTTTATGCTGATAGGAGACGCTCACCTTGGTCTTTTGAGCCAAGAGCATTGGTTTATTTAAAAATTTCCTAAAGACTCTTAGACTTTATCAATAGGAAAATGCTCGAATTTATCTCCTCGGTATTATGGTCCATTTCGAGTTATACATTGGATTGGCACGATTGCGTATAAACTAAAACTGCCTCCACATGTTAGAGTTCATCCAGTCTTTCAGTAGATTGAAAGGGAAACTAGGAGGTAAGGAAAACACAATTACT
>NC_141078.1:18383200-18385700 GCF_041138505.1 Cibotium barometz
AAGCACTAGCTTTACCCGTTTGGCAGTAGGGCTGGCGGTATACAACATCCCATACGTAGGCTTGACAAGATATGTGGGCTCCATCGTCTTAGAAAACACTTCTTTCCTTAAATCCAATAGAGGTCGGGAGAAAGCATTTAGAATAGTCTCTTTAATCGCTTTGCAACACCCCCACTAATTTACATGACTAGATCATGCTTAGTACTAATCTACTTCATTAGATCAAGCTTGACTTGAAGCTTAACCCAAGCTGCATACCTCACGTGGCCAACCTCTTGAAGGCCGAACTGTTGCGTGATGTCTTGGATGACGGGGTTGAGATTGGTAAGCTCGGCACTTTTGGGCGGAGGGCTACTGATGGAGAGGTCCCAAGCAAAGTGGTCAAGGTCTTTGCCATAGGCAACGTGCAGGAAGAACTCCACCTCCAGATACTCCAAGTTGAGCGTGTGGAGCAACAATATGGCTCTCCCCTTTGTGGTGGAGTAAAGACAATAGCCCTCAAGGGGAGAGAGGGAGCTCGGAAGAGAGAGAGGCTCTAACGTCTAGTTTCCCCCGTCATATTAAAGAGGCTGGCAGTTTCCCCCCATCATATTAAAGAGGCTAGCAGTAGCCTTTTGATTTGAATGTGAAAAGAGAGAGGGAGGTCATGTAAATGCTAGTCTAGAAAAGGAGAGAGGCCTAAAAAACTTGCCATGTGGCATATGATAAAAAGCCAACTCTCTTCTCCCGTTATATTATGTAAGATGTAAGATGTAAGATAAGAAGAGAGACTCATGTCATGTATTTTATCTTCAACTCATCTCATCATCCATCTCCTTGTAACATCAAAAACATTAATAGATTTAAATACTTGTGGGCAGGAGAAGGAGTTACTCACATGGGGGGAGATTGTACCCATTGCTGCATGTTCGTCTCGTTTCGTGTCTGTGATTTTTGAAGTGTAAAAATATCTCGCGGGTGTTTTGTAGTGTATTTCCGAGCTAGAGTGGCATTCTTGTTGTATTGGTATCAAAGCTCCGGTTTCGACACCCCTCGGGTAGTGACAACATGCTCCCAAAGCAAAGATAATGTGGGAACAGAGGCTACGTCAAAGGCATACCTGATGGCCATGATAAAAACCACTTTCTTCTCTCTCATGGTTTTACCCAAACCATGTAATCTTGCAAAATTGAAGCTAAGGTCTTGATCCTCACCATCATGGAATTGCAAAACCACCCTTTGATCATCCAATTAGTGAGAGTCATGAACGAGGCTACCCACTTTCTCTCTACAGAGGTGTCGCTGGTTTTCCAAACGCACCATGGCTTAAGCTTTAACTCTTTTTACATCGCCTCTTTTTTTTAATAAATTAAAAAAAAACACCCAGCCCCTCCCCCCAACCTACCCACTACAGCTCCTGCACTCCCGCTGGTGGGCCCTCACACTGGCTGCACACTTGCACCGCGCAGCTGGATTTGCGGGCCCGTCCCCCTTGCCCATGACCTCGCCAGCCTATCTGGCCACCCTGCCATCACCTCCGCCCCAACAGCAGGATCCTCACCACCGGCATCCTTACCCCATACGCCCTTGGCACCCCCTCCTCATGGTAGAGTGGAAGGCAAAGCAGAGCTGAAACTCTTCATGTGCAAACTCTGTAGCTTCTCTGGAAGCACGCCTCCTCCTCTTGGACAGACATCTCCCCTTCTCTGCTGCTTTCTTCTTTTTCCTAGCCTTACCCTTGACTGCTTCTTGCTGTCGGAAACCCTGCCCTGTTCGGGTTTCCGTTCATTAATAGAAGAATTTTCATCTACTGTTCCGTCCAGATCTTTGCCGTTCTTTTCTTGATTCTCACTCGCCCCAGACGTGTGACACTCGGGCGAGGTAGGCTCGATGGTGTCGAAATAGGGCTTCTTCTTGCCTAAAGCATCAGCCAGAATGATTGATGGTGGTAGGTTGGGTTTTTCGACAGCTTTGAGAGGGCCTGAGAACGGGCAGGCGTTCAGCATGATAGGGTCGGAGTGCTGCTGCAGAGCCAAGCCAAATTAACTAGGATAGTCACAGTTAACTCAAATGGCCGGCCAAGTGTGAAAGGACCATTTGGAAGCCCTAAAACTATAAAAGTGAGTTATGTGAAGGAAGAAGAGTTTCGACATGATAAGCATGTAAGAAGCAATGTATTGGAATTGGTACACTTAGATGTATGGGGTCTAGCAAAGGCTGTATCTATGGGTGGATGCAGGTTTTATGTTACCTTCATTGATGATCATACTCGCAAAGTATGGGTGTATTTCATGAAGAAGAAGAGTGAGGTGTTTAATCACTTTCAAAATTTCAAGGCTATGGTTGAAAAACAAACAGGAGAGTATGTGCAATGCTTGAGGTCAGACAGAGGGGAGAATACTTCCCCAATGAGTTTAGCAGTTTTTGGAAAAAGCACGGAATTCAAAGGAAATTTTCATGCAGATATACTTCACAGCAAAATGGTGTTGCTGAGCGGAAGAACATGCACACTGTAGAAGAT